>NW_022595257.1:0-16510 GCF_009176505.1 Sitodiplosis mosellana
GGCAGTTGTCAATACTCAAAAATCGAAATTCCTTAAATTATGCCATGGCATTTATAAAATTCATTTTTCAATTCGTAAATTACAGGAACTACGCAAAGTGGTGCCAAAAGACACACCAACCACGGCCGGTCTACAAGTGTTCGAAGAAGACACACGCATGAGTGCTGACTCACTATTTGCTTCACCCTCATTAAGGTAAATATTTTAGTTTAAACATATTTTTCTTAGATTTGTTTGGGTCAAAAATATCGACCAAAAATATCGAAAAAATTGTCCAACAAATTAATTGGAATGTTCAATGTTCAACTTAAATATTTTAATCTTTTTTATGTGAAAAAAAACTAATCTCAATTTTTCATGTTGCAGAACAACCGAATTCCTTCAAAATGACGAATCACAGAGTTCATTACACAGTAGTACAAGTGCAACGGTTGAAAGTTCAGCGAAGAAAATCCGATCGAAAATTGAAGTAGTCGATCCTGAAGGGTATGTATTGCTCTATGCAATTGCTATAACTTTATGCCGAGTATTTATCTCTTTATGCATTGACCTTTTCTGAAAATGCCCTTACGTTCGACGTGAGAGTGCAGTAAAGTAAAAGACCAAATCTATTTCTGTTCACTAATCCAATTTCCAATCGCCAAAAACAGAAGGACGGAATTCACCGTGGATATGATAGCCGAATACGATTGGCCACCGCCAAAAGGATGCTGCCCGTCTCGAAATCGTGATACGTTCATGGTCCAAGAGCAGATTGCCGAATATTTGGGTGTGAAAAGTTTTAAGCGAAAATATCCGGATTTGCCGCGACGCATGGTGGAAATGGAGGAACGAAACTACCTTTTGGAAAAGGGACTCGTTTCGGAGAAAATGTGCGATTTAGGTTTAACCGCTGTGCTAGCAAGTGACATTTTGGATATCATGAACAATGACTTTTACGAAAAATACGAAGAGTATCGAAGGTACTTGCGTGAGAAACAAATACGAGACTTGGCCGCACGACAGAAGCAAATGCAGGCCGGAATTCTCGGCAAAAGTCTGAGTGCACGAGAAAATGCGATGCGAGCAGCATCTATGTGGAACACTGATTTCAATCGATCGTAAGTATAACGGGGAATGCTGTTTCCGATCGTGAAGCGAAATTGATACGTTGAATCGAAAGTGACCAAATGGAACCAAACGTTTGAGAGTTAATTCAAAAATTCAATTCGGCTTCATTTCTCATAACTTTGCAAGGGTCACATCATAATTTTGGTTAAAAAAAATATGATAAGACCCTTCTCTAAGTTCAATTTAATTAAAACTAATGGCTTTGTCTTCCTCTTCAGGCGAACGGAAAATCGAAACGAATGTTTGGATCTACAAAATTTCGTGATACAAGTCCCAGAGGTTCATCGAAATCGACAAAACCGTCCAGTAACGAAACCTTCACACTATCCCGTTGCACTGGTTCCTGGCCAGTTCCAAGAGCACTATCGGAAGTACAGTGCAGCTGAACTACTGTAAGTATATCTGTGGAATCTCATTCATCGTTTGAACACCATCAATTATGATCATTTTTCTGCATGTTGAGGGCTGCAGTGACTAAGCCTGATAATTACCATAATTTTAATCATTCCAAAAATGATAATAACATGTTTATGTCTTTTTTTCAGGTGTTATCCAATCAATACAGTTCTAGCGGATCCGTATCAACTAGACAAAAAACTGCGAGAGTATTACAATAGAGTTCGACGATCGCATTACAACAGCATCGACGAAAGTGGAGACGACAGTGACAGCAGCTGTTCGTCGGATAGTGATAGCGATGATTCCGATAGTTCAGATGTAAGTGTTTTGGGTGGTTTACGCAGCATGGGTCAAGCTAATTTTTTTTGAAGCAATCGTGTTATAGATTTGTTATGCAACGTTACAGATCTATGCTACGTATTTAATCCATTCTGTGAATAATATCCATTGGTTCCACAATATGGCTATGGACATGCTGACTGATACATTTATTCACGCTATAAACTTCTTACTAAATATTCTGTTTTTTTTTTCTCCACAGGATTCGAGCAGTTCAAGCGATGAGTCTAGTGACGAAGAAGTTGTAGTTAAAAAAGCAGAGAAAATCGACGACAAAACCAATTTGGATATAAAACCACCGACAGATAGTTCGAAACTAGTGCCGAAAATTGACAAGAGTGAGCGGAAGAAATGTCAAATTTGTGATGGACCTGAACGGTGCAATCAACAACAGAAACCAGAGATTTTTGTTAGCTGTACTAATTGTAAAGGAAACGGTAAGTTTTCAGGAGTTTATTGTTAACTAAACAATGTTTAATAACGGTGGAACAACGTAAAGAATCTTTACTAAAGATGAAAACGACTCAATTTCTTATCTCGAAACATTCATGCTGATAAATATTAGAGATGAGGTCATCATCAAAAAGATTCTTTTCAAACCAAAAAAAAATCAACTTCGTAGTTACCTCACTGCACGTTCATTTTGAGCATATTTGAATTTCTATTGATTTCCTAAGAAATTTTCACATTTCTATTCAATAATTTTTCTCGTTGAAAACAGCACATCCAACTTGCTTAAAAATGTCAGCACGGATGGTGCGCCGTGTTAATGAGTACGCCTGGCAATGCAAAAAGTGTAAAAATTGTATAAAATGTCGACGTAGTGAGAATGAAGACAAGATGCTATTCTGTGACCAATGCGACCGAAGCTATCATATTTATTGCATTGGACTGAGGAAAGTTCCAAATGGTAAGTCACTTCTGTGATAATAATCATTATTATCAATTATAATTTCAAGAATATTAATGGATTGTTAGTTGCGGTGTTTCACGATACTTTTGTTTTCAAATTGGAGTAAAATTTTCCCATTCATTTTATTAAATTTCATAATTGAATTCATTCTCTTTCTAAAAATTCATTGAAAAAAAATCATTCTTAGTTTTTTACTTCTTCTTCTCATTCATCTTCATTTTCTTCTTCATTTTCTTCTTCATTTGTTCATTAAAATATTCAATTTGAGAATGAATTTCAGTGAAAATACCGAACTAACTAGCCTATCTTTTCTCTTAGGCCAACAAAAAATTCTATAATAATAATAATAAAGCCATACATAACTATATCTGTCATCAAGTCAATCAAAACTAATCCATTCATTCTCCCAACCAATTTATTCGCAGGCAAATGGCATTGTGCAGTATGTACTGTGTGTACGTTATGTGGTGCTCGACGTCCGGAAGGTCACAACAATCCGAATTTGACGGTACAGCAAAAGCAGAAGTTGTTGGCCGTTGCCAAATGGACGCATGAATATCAAGAGAATCCAGTGACGAGAGAACAGGAGCATGTATCAGTTTTGTGTACATCGTGTATGGCCATAAAACACAGTGCAGCTAAAAATGTTTACTTCAATTAAAGCGAAGTGAAGCACATGCTGATATGCGGAAATCACTGTGCAATCGATCGAGTGTAATCACAGCAGGCTAGTGCGTTAGCCTAAGTGACAAACATGCGATATTCAATGAATATCGTTATAGAAAAAAAGCCATGGCATCAACAATATTGCTCCGGATAGAACAAAAGAGAAAAAAAAACGAAAAATCGTGCAGCAAAAATATGTGAATAAGTTCTTGCGAGAAACTTGTCTTTTTTTACGATGAACGAAAAAAAAGAACTGGAAATTTCTCAAATGAAACATATTTATTTGACGAAAACTCTTTGCTGCAGCGCATAATAATTCTAAACAAAATTGTTTCTCTTGTGCTTTTGAACATTTCCGAACAAAAATTGGAAGTACCTTTATTGGTATAAAGAAAAAGAAAATTATCGTTAAGCATTCACTGTATAGGTATTTATTTGTTCATTTTTTTCTAAAAAAAAAGAAAATAATTTCCTTTTTATGTTAGTTTTTTTTTTTTATAAAAAAAAGAGTTTGAACTGTATCGCAGCACCAAAAAATGTTCTAAAGACGGTGTTTCATTTTTAAAGTGTTTTCACACCAAAAGTAAAGAAAATTTAAAGATTTAATCAATCGGAACAATAAAAATTCGTGAGAAAGTCAATGCTTAATTTTGTGGGACGAAAAATGAATAATATCGAATTGAGTGTGGTTAAACAATAAATTGAAATATGGCATTATGACAGAATAAAAAGAAAAGAACACCTTGATTTCATTGACTTTTGTCTCAAAAGTATAAAAAAAAAACATTTCAATGTTAACGTATTTGTGCAACAGAGGCTGCAACACAGAATCTATTTATCTACAATTTAATTGAATAATGATGCTATTTAAACAAAACTCTTACGCACTGTAAATTGATATCTGCAACAAAAAAACAAACTCATGAATATTTTTAACACGAATTTTTTTCTTTCGTTTTTTCATTAAAACATGATTCTACTTATAATTAAAAGTTAAAAGAAAAATTCTTAGAACGTCGGTTGTGTTGCGGTCATTTTCAGTCGATCAGCTGCCAATCGATCTGTATTAGCCTCAAGTCATAGGGTTTCATCAAAACATATATTGTAAAAAAAAAATCACAACAGGTATGAATTCTTTTTCGCTTGGTTGTCACTTAGCAATTTTTAATGGTTTTTTTTTTAGTTTCTGATACGACAAATAATTCAACCACTTGAATAACCAACCTCAGATTCCTTCTTTTGAATAAATTTTGCACACATCACAAAATCGCATACTATTATTTTCATTTTAGAAAATACACTGACACAATTTTACAACGGATTGAAATATGCGTTAATGAAATGCAAACTCAAATTTACATTGAACAAATACACAAATGTTTCTTTTAATTTTTAATAATCTAATCAAAAGCAACTCATCTCTAGTTTTTATCGTTGAATCACACCGTTTGATTCAAACAAATACACATTAGCACCCACAACCCGATTCGAAGAGCAATCAAATTGCAACTGGCATAAAGTCATAATAAAATGAGTGAAAATCAATGGATGATAAAACGAACAAATTTTTCGGACAGCCACCTGAATCATTTGCACATTGGTCCAAGTATGGAATTTTTCGTTAATTGAAAAATGTCTAAATAAATAGAAAAATTCGGCAATTTTCAGTATATTTTCGGGAATTCATTTATTTTAATTTTAAAAAAACCGAACATTTTTTTCTTTCCTTTTGATGAAGCACAAAAACATCATTTTAGTAACATTGATTTAATATTAATCGAAAATTGTAAATAATACTGGCGATAGCCCATTTCACTTAATCGGATTTTTTTTTGTAAACAATTGAAAATTCGTAAGATAAATTGAGTTTGAGTTGATTCCAAAAAACTGAAGTAGAAACATTCACATGGAATGAGTTGAGATCGCTTTAACGAATATGAATAAAACAAAAAAAAAACACACCTAATGTTAAATGCAAGTTCATTCGGCTATTAGCGCATAGGTTTAGGCAGTTTACTTGCTTTTGTGTAAAATAAGAAACATTTCTTTCAGATTAAATATCATTATATTATTGATTCAATAAATGAATGACATCCCCTCCCACACACACACCACACTCACAATCACAACTCTGCATAAAATACAATTCGGAAGAGTAAAATAACCATTTCACAATGACGTACATGTGCACATTAAGAATGAGTTTAAAACAAAAAACAAACAAACTTGAATTTAGTGTATATTTCAAATATATAGAAATTTTGTGAAAGATACAATTAGTCTAAAAATTGAAAGAGCTATTATAAATGTCTTAATTGTTAATGTAGTTTAGCATTTTTGTTATAAGAAACCTAATTTTAAATGAATGGAACTAACGGGGTCGCAATTATATATTAAATGAAGAAATAAAATCTCTGTAAATTTTGCAAATCGAAAAAAATCAAAATCGTTGTTTTATTTTCTGCATCAATGAAAAGGAATTGTTGGTAAGATTTGGTTGCTTGAAACATCTCTTCATTACTCGAAATTGAGAGAACAAAATATAAAAATCAACGTTAACTCGTCTCAAAAGACGCCAACTATGAATGTTTTTTTTGTTTTGTTTTCTTCTTACAAATCTGATTTTGATTAAATCTTCTGTTTTATCTTTTTTTTTTAATTTAAGAAATTCATTTTTTACAAATTGAATTCAACCCCACATTTCAGAAACATGCCGAAGGCAGCCACGATAGAAGAGCACAGCTCTCTGTTGAAAGTCGTGCATTACGTGTGACAGTTCCAAGATAATAAGAATGAAATTCACGCCAACGGACAGTTCAGTTAGCACTTTGACGGACCTGATGCTCGATCTTCACCAAGCTTCGGTTTTGCACTTACCTATATTCGTCGGTTTTCGACAAAGGAGCTTGAAGCTCGGAAAAATCTTTTAAAAAGTAGAATTTCACTTAATTCAAATAGAACATTCAATATGAATTTTTATTTTGTAATAGACGTCGAGGCGCACTTCGCGCGCCTCGACATCTAGTGGAATAGGAGATCTTGAGCACAAGCAGGGATTTTCAAGTTTGTTCTTTGTTAATTTTTCAGAAAGTTAATTTGAACGATGGTTTGGTTTAATTTCCATTGATAACTGCTTGCACCCAACATATCGTTATGTTTTTGATCATTTTCTACATCTACGTAATCTCTAGAATCGATTCAATCTTTTCAGAATACAGAAATCTTTATTAGGGTTTATGATTTGTGTTTCGTTTGCAGAGTGCTTGGCTTCCATTTTGATCAATGTACTAAGCTCGCCCACTACGTCAAAGTGTCTCTGCTTCAAGCGAGTTGGAGTTACATGCAAAATAAAAACACATAAAAATTTTAAAATTGAATAAATAGAAAAATAAATATTGCATGCAAAATAAAACATTTAAAATAGTTAAAAATCAACGAAAAAAAGTATGATTATGTATTATCATAATCATAATCAAATGATACAACGGGCATGGCTTCAAAAACCCAACGCAATACCACGTCATTTCGCGAAAAGCAGTAGGCCAAAATGACGTGATTCTCACCTTGCAGGATATCTGCAATTTCTTTATAAGACATTCCCACCATACTTTTTATAGTCAATTGATCATGCTCATAAAATGACCTTTCATCATACTCTAATCCGTCCTTATGTTCAAGCTTTTTATCATATAGTATCTGACCCCTTTTATTGATGTAATTCAAGCCGTGTTCATTCCCATGACCTCCGGTCAACAAAATTGTTTTTTCGTCGGAATATTTCGGCAAAAATTCTTTTGTTATGAACTTTCTGAGCATATCGCCAGTTAAAACGCAGTCGACGGACCAGACATTCTTCTGTTTCTTGTTGGCAACAGCGCTTGGCCACTTGATTTTCAAAATTTATCGACCAAATGAACACTATTATTATTAACGGTTTTTCATCTGAATTCAAAAATATGCACTGTCCCAAAATATTCACAAAGTAAATTTATTTACATTTGTGACAATGGTGTCAAAATATATTTCAAAGTGAAAATTGTGACATTTTTAGCATTTGTGACAATTGTCCCAACATCTTCATAGAAATTTTTTTTACATTTGTGACAAATGTCACAAAAATATCCTGTCCCAAAATGATTAAAAACTGATTTTTTTTCATTTAGGACATTTGTAGCATTTGTGACAAAATTTCCTAGAAATGTCCCAAAAATGTGTCTAAAACCTGCGCGCACTCAAGACCTTTCCAACGATACGCTGCACTTTCGGATCGGTTGGGCTGTTCAGAAGATTACCCGGAACATACATACAAACATTCAGTTTTATATAAGGGAACATTGGCTAAGATGGACACCACTTTGAATTTTGGCTATAAAATTTTTATATTTGCATATTTCTTGAATTTGACAATAGGGCTCGAAAGAGGATGGAAAATGAAAACTTTTTGCCGAAGAGAGTTTTTCTGTTGTAGTGCAAAAAAAAATTGTATCGCAAATTTTCCGACCATCCGAAAACGGTCAAGAAAAAATTTCATTGGCTAAGATGGACACCCATACAAATTAATTGCGAAAATTTGTTCAAAAAGATTAAAATTTGAAAAATATGACGAATATTTGAATTACAATGCCTATTTCTATGAATTAATTCAATTTTCATTAATTTATAAGCTTTCAACACAAAAAGTAAAGTTAGTAGGGCATTAAAAAATTTATTGGCTAAGTGGACACCCAGAAAATCTCGAAGGAGGTTTATAATCGATATACCTTTTTGGTCACTAAATGCATTAAAAACGTGATAAATTTGGATAAATTCGCTTTTGAAGTGCAATTGGATTGCTTTAATCATGATATTAAGACATAAAAATCGAATCTGAGTACAAAACACAAAAAATCTATGGGTGTCCATCTTAGCCAAAATACGTTATTTTGTGAATGACGCCAAAAAAAAAATTCCATGATGAAAAAACATCAAAACTCAAGTGGTATGATGGAATTAGAATAGAAAACAAAACATTTGATACATTTACCTTCCAAACTTTTCGAAAAAAATTCACTCTATGGTCAAATCAAAGGTGTTCAGAAAAAAGAATTTTCGAGAAAATTTTAGTCGAAATTTTTTTCACAGACACAGAGTACGTTTTTACTCTTCGGAACCACACCAAAAACTAGCTCACAATGAATGATCAACTGGACGCTGATCAATTTGACATTTGAACGTCATCTGTCAAAAATTTGACTTGGTGTCCGTCTTAGCCAACTGTCCATCTTAGCCAATGTTCCCTTATATAGATTGACTTTTATTGTGTTTAATTTTATTGTGAAAAAAAAAAATTAAAAATTTGAAATTAAAATAATTTTTTCTATTAATTGAACTAAAATGTTTTAACATTTTTCAAATATTATGTGGCTAAACTGGTTAATGTCGTTTGTTTTGATTTCAAAGTAAAAATAGTATTTGAAGCGGAATTAACCTTTTGTTGGATTATTTTTTCCAGAGCTAGAAGTAATGTTACTTGGTTGGTTTTTGGCCATAGTTAATTGCAAAAATATTCATAACTTTGGATTGGTCATGGTTTAGCCAGGGAATGCGATTGACATAAATCAGTGAACAATCAAATCCATTGTTAGAAAGTGTCAAAAATGTGTCTAATTTCAAAAATTAACCAAGTAGCAATACTCCCAACCCTGTTTTTATACATTTCAAATGAATGTTTCAAATAAGATTTGATTAAACTGTTTGATGTCGTCGTTGCCTTGTTCTTCTTTCACTCGATTCCAGTGTCGATTTTTCGAGTCCTATTCACGTACAGTAAGGCGAATGATGCTATCAATATTTTTGATGGTTGCGAATTCGTTATATTGCATCTGATTGACAATCAGGTGAACAGAATTGTTGACTGGAAAGCAGTCACGGTGATTGGCAACAGTTTGTCTGATTGATTTTACGATACGACGAACTTCAGCTGGAGCGTGCAACAAATATTCTATTTGCCACATGCTTAGCACTTTGAGGTTTGGTGCAAATCGAAAGATACTGCCGACATTGTAACATGTATAACCTCCCAAGTGGAACTCGGTTAAATTGTTGAAGTTTTCGATAATTTTGAAGTCTTCATCGATATTGATTGTTCGATCATGAGTGTAAATGCTGTACCCAAAACCACGTAAATTTGGGAATCGTCGATGCAACTCTTCAGCAACAGGAGTAATTCCTAGTCTACCGCCCGTATGAATGAATACTTCAAGATTTGGTAGACGATCGAGGAGCTTATGGAAGTCATTCATATGTTCGGTTAATCGGATATCGATTAACCGTAATTCGATGATGTTCGCACACATTTGTGGATTTGGAAGCAACTCCATCCAGGTTATGCGACTTTTGAAATCTTCGAGTGTCAGCTGTTTGAGGTTGGACAAATCATGTTGACCGAAGAATTGTGGCATTGAAGTGCAGGATTTTAACCAGTATTTTGTTTTGGGAAAACATCTGATTTCAAATCTTTCGAGATGTTCGAATATTGGCCGCACTTGTTCCCATAGATTACGATCGAAATTCAAAGATGTTCCGTAGTTTCTCTCCACAATTACAATGACTTCGCGCAAACGGTTCGGCACCGGGCAGTATCTGATGACATTTCGCAAGAATTCACTGAACTCTTTTGCTGACGTCTGTAGCTAAATTTTTTTAATCAAAGTGCACACAAAATGATATATTTTATGTTGAATTTATTCAAACTCAATTTGATTTACCTTAAATCTTTGCATTGACCGGCCAAAAAGTCCAAACACACGATGGACTGGCGATCGCCCAAAATCAGAGTTCGTTGATCTGATCACACGACGATTTATGACATCCGTCAACGATGTATCCTTATCATTATCCAAATCGCAAATCGTAAGCAAATCAGAATAATTCAAGTATTTGAAGATGCTGACCAAACAGTCTTCGTTGAGTCCAGATTAAAATCCTACATGTTGTTCAATTGTTCTGTATCTGATATACATTTTTCAACATGATCAAACAATGATGTAAAAGTTTGAGTAAGTACGCAATTTTTCAGATTTCTTCTTTAATCGAATGTCATAACAATTCGAATTTGATCGTATAGCAGGGAAAAAATATTATTTTTACATGAAACTCTTCAATATTGCGAAAATTTATCCACAGGAAAAGGATATCGTGGTATACGACTTTTTAATTTAATTCTTATGTCAAGATCTTAAATGTTTCGCCAAAAGTATTGAAGCGAGATATATTCTTCCTTATTCTAAGCAACTTTTCACAAAAGTAAATACGAGATACACTTCTACACGTATACAGAGATGGATCAGTGTCCTAGCATCGTGCAAAATTACATCAGTTGTTTTTAAAACAATGTTTTGGGTGGCAAATCCACAGGAGTTTCACACCACTTTATCTTCGTGTAAAGGTATTTTACCTGATAGTATCTACTATGGATTATCAATAAATCGTCATTCAAAGTTCTTCTTGTACACAAGCACGGTCATAAATAGGGCACTATACGAGCCGAATGAATAAATAAATCCATCATACACTGATCTCCGATTTAAAAAGCGATGAAATTAACAACGTTTTATTTTATTCTTCAGATAAATTTAAATTTGATGAATATTTTTATTTTAAATTGATTGACAGTTTGAATGAATTTTTTTTATTAGTTGGTGAATGCATCCATTTTCGTCGTCAAAAGTAATTGATAGAATCCATATATGGACATTGAACATCGGATGAATAAATTTTTCAGCCAGGATTTGAAAAGTGTGTTTCTTTATTTTCCAGGAAAATGCGGCCAATCCTTGATTTCGTTGAATAATGCATTGCCTGGGCATAAAATTTGTGATACTTGTCGATGACCATGTAGTTGATAATTAGATGCTAAATGACCCTCCTCAACAGCAAAATCGATTATTTCTTGTGTTGCTCTCAACATATTCTGTCCCGGGACTGCGTCTGCAAAACGGAACATTTTAATATTCGATTCGAAATTAAAATAACATAAAATGGAAAAACAAATAAAGTTTAGAGTTGAAAATATTGACACATTTATCAAACAATTTTGTGAATTTAAAGACAAAATGTTGACATTTTCACAGCTTCAATTGTTTGTATCGATAAATCATTAAAAAAATGTCAATTACCATTCCAGTTGCCAATGAGACTGATTCCAATGCTTTTTGCATTAAATTGAGAAGCATGACCGCCGATTACATTGAAACCGCGACCTTCATACACTTTTCCATCTCCACCGACGATGAAACTATCAATCGGATAAAGTGAATAATTTCCAAAATGAATTAAAATGAGAAACTTGTAACTCACTTATAACCAATGTCAGACCATCCGTTTGTATTCTGATGGACCTTTTGAATGGAGCTCAATGATGCAATGCATTGTTCTGTTGTGTCACATTGAGGTGTGGCAGTATGATGAATGATCACAAAATTTACGGCTTTGCCCACCTTCTTAACAAATTTCGGTGGGTTTGCACCCCATTCTTTGCGGCTTACAATTTCCAACGGCATTACTGACTGAGCGACGAATAATGCTGTGTAAAATTCAGATTGATATTTAAGTAAGGTTCAATGATGCAATCAATTGAACAATCAAATGTAATTTCGCCCATTGACAAATGGAACGATGTAAATAAAGTTATAAACAAAAAACAGTTGGACATTCGTGACTTAACGCAATTTGACTTATGTCACTTTAAGCACTATTCACATTGAAATATGCACGAACGCAAAATTGCTCAACGTTTATATCCTTAACGATGAACGATTTTCTTGAAATTACTGAAATATAATTTCCGCTGATTGGTCACCGTGGCATTATTCCAAGTGGTTGTTATTTAGAATTTAGCAGAGCATCACAAATACAACGATAAAAATTCTTATCAACAATAAGACGAACTTTGCTACTCGTATCGCATTGATTAAATTGCACTCACGACAAAAGCAAAATGGGCAATAAAAAGAGAATTTCACATTGAATCATTTGTTAACTGAATAATTTTGAATGTATTCAATCGTTTCTTAATACAATAAATCGAATTTAGTGAAGTGGGACACATTAATTGGCAATATTTTTAAATTGATTCACAACAATGATAAATTCAAACAATAAGCTTTTTTTTCAGAAAAGTATGTGCGTCGTGTGTTCATACAAATGCATTATTCTTTTGATCTTAGATATTTTTAGAATTTCGCGGTAAATAATCACGTTTCTCATAATGCATTTAATTTCATGATGATTAGGCTCATATATTCAAATTCTAAATAAAGTCTTTATTTGTATCAAAGAATGAAATCTTCCTATTCAATTGAATCTATGAATCACTTTGGATATTTTTCTATACATTTATACGGATTTTTTTGTAAATTCGTACCCCATATGCGATAGAGCAGAACTCTCGCTAAAACCTACAATTTTTTCGCCCACAATCATCACTTATTTCTTATCAGTAAGGAGATAATGGCCTTGATAGCTTTTATCAGTTATCACTGTTATTGCTATATGGCTGAATTTGTTTTAAAAAAACCATGTTTTTGTACTAAAACTTTTTTAAAAAGCTACATTAGCTAATTTTTTACAACGGATTCGTGTTTAGCGTCTCAAAAAACCCTAAAAATGTTATATCACCAGATTCGATTTGAATAACCTATGGGTTTTCTATCAATACATATTGAGGTAGTGCGATTTTTAAAATCGTACAAATTCAAAAATGGACACTGCGTGTTCGTTTGGGCACCTCAAAAAAAGAAACTTTTGTTTGGGGCATATCCAGAAAAGTCGATTCCCACAATCCCCACTCAATTTTTATCTGGATCATTTTTTGATGATTTTTTCAGAATATTCGTTGAAATATCTCGAAAAATAACCACTTTTCATCCATTCAAACTATCATATTTGGATTTATCGCGAAAAATTACATAAAAATAAGTAAATTTAGAATCATTCCAACGCGATTTTGTCGCCTTCGTAGGTCAAAAATCGTCCAAGTATCCATTTTTTGGCTTCTTTTCCGCAAAAACTCAACTCTGGACCCTCGAAAAACCTCAAATGCATGGCCAAAATTGACTTTATTTAGTCTGATCATAAGATGCACATAAAATAGTGATTTGGTGGCTTGAGAGGCTCAAATATACTCGGAAATGGCCAAAAAGTCGCCATTTTACGCTATATATAGCTAAACAAGTCCGTTTTTTCGAATTTGAAACATCTGAAGAGCTATTTCCACTTAATTTTTGACGTGAAATTGATTTCCGGTTTCATTTGTATAGATTTATGTGATTTTTGTGTCGTAAATTGAGTCTATTTTAAGCAAAATGAGGAAAATACGCCCATGAGCTTCGGTTTAACAGTGATATTACCTCACTGAGCAAACAATTTCTGCCTTTGCTGCCTTTCAAGTTCTAGTGTGATCTCTCACAAACATTTTGAGTGCCCATATGACCAGATCAAGTGATGTGTTCATATATTTCTGGGCTCATATTCGGTTGGTTCAATTTCAAATCTTGAAAAATCGACTTTTGTTCAAAAAATTCCAAGTATCCACATTTCATGGTTGGTGTCTTGGTGGAAAGTTATTTTTTCTCAAAAATATGGGCAGTCTTCTCAGACAAAAACTCCAAAAAGTGATTTTCTGAGGTATTTGTCGAACAAAAGTGATGATTTTTAAGGATTTTGTTATGAAATTATCATTTTTTGTTCGAGAGGTACATCAAAAAATCACATACACCAGCATTGTTCTTTCTTCCGGTGGAATTACTTCTAATGTCCTAAGCTGTTGCTGAGGCGTTTGTGTTAGCGCATCGGCTAGTGATTCCAGATACTGGTGAAAATGCTTGAACAGAAAGATGCAAAGCAACATCGTTGTCATCAAGCGATATAGTTAACGGATAATTAGTCCGCCCCTCACGGTCAAAGAAGGTTACTCCAGGAAGTGATGCAGTGACCTGACCACTCTTGTGATTATGGCGGTAGTTTAGTATTGCGCTGAATAGTGGCAAACCTGCTCATATATTCAAATTTTAAATAAAGTCTTTATTTGTATCAAAGAATGAAATCTTCCTATTCAATTGAATCTATGAATCACTTTGGATATTTTTCTATACATTTATACGGATTTTTTTGTAAATTCGTACCCCATATGCGATAGAGCAGAACTCTCGCTAAAACCTACAATTTTTTAACCTACAACAAACCTGCTACCCACTGCAGCGTTGTGCCAACTCAAGCGGTATGTGTTCATGCGTCAGCAAAGCACTCAACCGAGCATGGGTATGACGTACTGCAGTCTCAACACTTCTCTCATCAACATCTATCCGAATCGGTAGGGTGTTAATCATCGGTCCCATTATATCATTGTTCCCTTCTCCGGTTTGCAAACGGCCAAGTAGCACGGTACCAAAGACTACCGCCTCACGATCACTAGATCGAGAAAGCACTTGTGCCCAAGCCAAATGACAAATACTAGCCAGACTTACTTGCGACTTCCGAACGTGCTCACGTAGCTGATCATTGAGCGTCTGTGGCAGCTTCAATTTGGCTTCGTGAATCCCAATTCCAAGAGTAACATCGCTCAGACCAAATGGCAAGGTTGCCTCGTCAATATCACCCAACATTTCGGTGAAGAATCGCATATGCTCATCTGGACTAGCTCCTAGTCGAGCCCGGTTGCATTTAACTTCAACACTAATGGACATGATTGCGATGATACCGTTTTTTGTTTAGTCCTTTTCAAATGCCCAAAAATAAAATTGTCCACCTACAAAATTAAAAAGAACGAAAGTTTATTTTGTTGCTGTTTATAACTTAAATGTACTTAAAAATTCAAAAACTTGAACAAGTATAGTTTTTGTTGAGACGGCAAAGTGTTTCTTATGTGCCGAACACTCTCTAGTAATTCATTCCATCACTGTAGCCATGCTTCGTACGGAACTCGGCTTTGAGCATTCGGCGCATACATACACGCATACATGCGTGTGTCTGTGTGCTGATTTCGTTTGTATGAAACACGATGAACGACGATGTGCATGCGAAAAAGTCCGATGTGCAAACAGCACGGCTGCACAACTGCTTTCTGTGCGATGGATTTTGTTGAGTACACTTTCAAGTCCATTGGAATGGTGATTCATTTTAATGGTGGTTTTGGTTGTGATGTGGTTTTGGAGTGTTAATAAAGTGATAAGGAGCGCGAATTTCAATGTGCCGATAACACCAATGGATTGGGCAGACACAATACTATATTAGAATCGGAAAAAAAATTATAAACTTCTTTCGATTTTTGCCTGTGTTCGAACATTTTTGCTTTAATTAAAGTGAAACACGATTTCTTTAGTCCACATATATTTTACGATTCACTTTCAAGCGAAGAGAATTAATGTTGCACTTTTAAAAAGCAAGAAAATTGTGTTATGCTTATCCATAAGTAGTTCAACTTTAGTCCCAAAAAGGTTGGCCGATTTTCCCATTTTTTGGGCTGTTTCAAATTTTTACTTTTCCGTACACACCGTGTCAAGGGAAAGTATAGGAATTGGTCCCGAAAACTTTTTCCGCAAAATTAGCTTAGATCATCATAAAAACTCATGAAACGCATAGAAAACCACTTTTTAAGACACTTTCCCGTTCGTGTGCCATCGTCGTCGTTGTCGTCGTCGTTGGTGTTGGTGTTTGTTAACACGATAACTCAAAAAATAATTGAGATAATCAAAATCTGAAAGTCCCAAAAGTTTTGTATCCAATAAACTTAGTTTTAGTTCGAAGATGAGCCATTTTTGATTTGATCCTGGGGTACTTGCCCTAAGAAAAACCTCAAAAAATTGACACTTTTGTATGGGAGGTGCCCGAAAAATCGACTCCGATTGGCTTCAAACTTTCTGGGATTTCATTTTTTGGGACTAAAAATATCGCGTCACGACTTTTGGACGGCAAAACGCTTTAAAGCTTGACTTGAAGACTAAATTCAAAAGTCGTGACGCGATATTTTTCCTTATTGTAAATAAATTTTCACAATAGTGAATGCGAAAAACACTTTTGAACTTCGTACCCAGAGATAATACAGCG
>NW_022595257.1:16520-75751 GCF_009176505.1 Sitodiplosis mosellana
TTTTCTTTTATATCACATAAACATTGGCATGTGTGTATGGAACTTTTTGAAGGTCTTCTCAAATGATAACGAGTTGAGTTTGCCCGATGGGTGTCTGAGTTGATCTAGTGTGCGAAATATATACTTGAAAAAATCGTATACATGCAGGCTAGTGAAGCCATAGCCAGCTCTCCTGTAATGCAAATGTTAATCTGAGGACGGGTTTCGATGTGTCCCGACACCAGCTACACCTTGGGCATATCGGCACCGGAATCTGTGGGGGTCAAAAAAGTTTCCGGACACACGTACGGACGGACGCACAAATCAATACTAAAAAAAACCATGGTCAAACTGCCAATGCCCATAACTTTTTCGTTTTTGAACCAATCGGGGCGCTTAGACCGGCGTTGGAAAGGTGGTGAGGTGGAACTTCTCTTGGACACCTCAGACCACCCCCTGGGTACCCCCTTTGTAAGATATGGGTATAGATTTGAAAATTTATCGAAATTTTCCAACCGCTATATTTTTGCCTAGACCACACTTTAGGCATGGGGGATATGGTGTTTCCGACTATTTGGGCCAAGACCTTTCCAACGGTACCTAACATGCTGGGGCCCAAATAGTGCCCTGAGAAAATAGCATACTTACTGTATATATACTCGTGACGCAAAAACTGGCATTTTACTTTTCCGCAAACTTTGTTTGTATGGAAAAGTATTGGTTTTACTAGCCAAAATTTCATGTAATCTCCTCTTTCGGACCACTATAACGTCACGCCAAACTTCAGAAAGCACATATCTGTACAGTAGGCAATGTAGATGGGATGAAATCCTATCGATCAAGACCTATCTTCCCCCAAAAACATGTTGCTTACTATGAAATATGTGCAAAATAGCGATGTGCGTATGGCGTCGTTCGCGTCCGAGATTTTTGTTCGCCGGTTATCTCAAAAAGTTGACAAGATAATTGAGATCTGTAAAAGCCAAAAGTTTTGGCATGTCGAGACAAAGCTTCGGATTGATTTTGAGCCCATTCTGATTTACCAATTTCGTACCATAAGCCTCCGACTGAGGACCTAAAAAACCTTGAAAAATGACACTTTTGTACGGGAAGTACCCGAAAAAAGCATTTTTCAGGGTTTCGATCAAGGCAAGCTGCCATTTTTTTGCAAAATTAATGGGAGTCTGTGAACAACCGAACACCTACTTGCCCATAAATTTGGTCCAAAATCGACATTTCTTGAAATTTTCCTCGAAAAATAGACTTTTGTATGAAAAATCACACAGAAAGCCATTTTTTAGAGTTTCGGTCAAGGCAAACTGATATTTTTTTTGCAAAAATAATGGGAACCTTCGAACAACCAAGCACCTACTTGCCCATAAATTTGGTCCAAAACCGACATTTCTTGAAATTTTTGAAATTCTGTTCGAAAATGACATTTTTATATGGAAAATGGTCAAATTAGTGTTTTTCCAGCTCAGAAGTGCTATGAAAAGAGTTTTTATTGAAATTTTGGTTAAATACTAAGCGGGAGGTAAACCAAATTGCCGCGGAGCGGAAAAGTTTGGATTACGTATGTAATTCGTTTTTTTAAATATTTGGCTTGAAATGCACAGTCTATGGTGCGTCACTTATCGGACTACCGTCCTTCGTGATGTTTTTTAATAAACAGTGCTGCTTTATATATCGTATTTCATCGCCATTTAGCCTGGTATATCACCTCACACGTATACATAATTTCATAATTACTTGCAATTAGGCCTTGAATATTTCTAAACATTCAACTTTTCCTCTTATCTTTATCTTTATCGTTAATTGCCCATAGTAAATTTTAGTAATTTAAAATTTCACTGGTGAAATATTAGAGTTGAAATTATTTGACTTTTCCACATAGTAACGTAGTGTTAAGAGAAAGTTTAGGAATTTGTCCCGAAAAGTTTTTCCGCCAAATTGGTTTAGATCATCATAAAAACTCATGAAACGCGTAGAAAATACTTTTTGAGACACTTTTCCATTCGTGTGCCGTCGTCGTCATCGTCGTCATCATTTCCATAGTTATTTTAGAACCTGCTCAATGGCCTCGTTATTGAGTCTAGAATTCATAATTTTGTTAAAGATTGGACGCATTTTAAATTTTTCTATTTATTTATGATAACATCCAAAGGGTGATAACATCGAGATAAGATGGTGAATTTCCATTAATACCTACATTTACATTAAATTATACAAACTGTATGTAAATTCTAATAATCAAACAATGTTATCAAAAGCGATATCATGTGGCCATAAAGTTTAATATTTTTTATAACATGTATTTTAATCTATCATGTGTTTTTCAATATTTATTTTAAAAAATTGAAGAAGAAAGACACGCGTTCTTGACGTGCAAACTCAAAATTACATGTAACAAATACCCGAATGTTTTAATTTAAATGATCTAATCAAAAGAAATTGAGTAGTCGGGAATAAAAATGACTAAAGTTGAACCACTTATGGATAAGCATAACACAATATTCTTGTTTTTTTAAAGTGAAATTAAAATTCTGTTCACTTGAAAGTGAGTCGTGAAATATCTGTTGACCATAGAAATCATTTTAATGGTGGTTTTGGTTGTGATTTGGTTTTGGAGTATAAATTAAGTGATAAGGAGATTCTCTCACTCTCTCCGATGCGTTGCAATTTCGCAATGTTTGTTTGTTGTCACCTTTCTTCTGTGTTATTTTCCATGCGCTACGGTTTCAGTGATATTTTCACTCTTTACATTGGCTCGTATACCGCTCGTTCATGGTGATGCTGTACAATAAGCAAAGCTCGATTACGTTCTCTCTTAAATGCTAACAATTATAATTATGAACTCCTGATACTCTTCGTCGAAAGAACTGAATATTTTTTAACCATTCATGCAAACATACTCTACTTTTTCGAAAACCAATGTGTTAAATTGAAGTATTGGGAGCCGTCAGATGTACAAATTATTAGTTCTATTGATTATGTTTTCCTAATACTTAAATTCAAATAAATTAATAATATTCACCAATTTGGACAAACCTACTTGCATTTTCCAACAACCAAAGCCAGGAAAACAAACTCCTGTTTATTGGTAATCCAAACTAACAAAATATATACTCTTTTTTTTAACGCAAATTAAGGTTTATGAAACATACTCGCCCTTATCATAGCCACAAACAGTCAAAATACATACTCTATCGTAAAACATCCAAATTGTAACATAGTCTTGAAATAAACCACTTTCTAAGAAAATACAAATAAGTCATTCATATCGGAAGATTTTTTCGTGTTCTTCTCAAATATGATATAAAAAACAACAGCTACCCTTCAGAGTTTTGCAGAAAATCAGTCTATTTTTTCAATTGTTACAATTCAGTACCCCGATAGTCTCGATCATTGAACGTCAAACCAACAACGCCACACATTTTGACGGGAACTAACATGTTACATTGATGAGTGTATTCAATGCAGTGTCAAACATAGTCGTCATTGTGTTGTGTGGTGAAATAATAATTATCATTTGAATTTTTTAATAAATAAAAATGTTTCGATTCTGTCAAATAAAATTGTGCAAATATGCCGCTGGCACACAAGACAAAAAAATTGCTTTATTTCGGTAGATTAAACCCGTATCTAAAAAAAATTGTTTTTCTTCCATTTTCAATTGAGTTGTATCAGATGAAAAACCTCTAGACGAGGTTAAAACGGAGGGACGCTCCTGTGCGTGGATTTACCACTCAAAAAGACTGATATCATTTTGAGTGACGCTAGGACGCTGTATTATCACTGGGTACGAAGTTCAAAAGTGTTTTTCGCATTCTCTATTGTGACAATTTATTTACAATAAGGAGAAATATCTTGCGTCACCTAGGGGACTCACGCCAATTTCCATATTTAAAATATGAACAAATAATATGAATTTGTTTATGTTTCAACATATTAAACAGATATGTATGCCTAATTTCAATTTTGTTCAATAAACCGACTGTCAGCAGAACCATGTCTAATCTGTTGACGTCATTATCGCTTCAAAAATTCTGGAAGTGGGTTTTGGTGGATGCTCAGGATTGTTCAAAACCGCTCCTGGTTCTGGAAGTGGATCCTCAGGATGGACCAGGGCATTGTCAAACCCAGTCTGATCCATCCTGAAGATCCACCAAAACCCACTTCCAGAACCGGGAGCAGTTTTGAACGATCCTGAGGATCCACCAAAACCCACTTCCAGAACATATTATTCAAGGTGAATATGAACAATAACAACGCATTCGGGAAATAATACAAAATATTTGAAATCTAGCGTGAATTTTACATGATTTAAATAATACAAATAGATTTTGCTAAATAAAATTTGGCGTGAATCCCCTAGTGCGTCACGACTTTTGAATTTAGTCTCCAAGTCAAGCTTTAAAGCGTTTTGCCGTCCAAAAGGTTCAATGATGCAATCAATTGAACAATCAAATGTTTTTACTACAATACTATTTAGTACTATGTAGTTAGAGTCTACAGCAGTTCAATTCTGTTGTTTTTAGTACTATTTAGTACTATTTGGTACTATGTAGTGTAGAAAAACATTACCCACAGTTGCCCAGAACCATTGAGGGGATTTAGTACAATTTAGTACATTTTAGTAGTGGTTTAGTACTTTTAAGTACTTGTTCTGCAAAGTACTTGAGGAGTACTAAAAAGTTGCTTAAGACACTATTACTATATTTGAAGCAGTTGAGGAGTTATAGGACTTCGAAAATGCCTGAAAATATCGTTTGGTGACCAAAAGTGATTTTGAACCCATAAAGTGGACTGAATGTGATTTTTTCGAGTGGATGTATCAAAAGAGTTGTTAGGTTTTTCTCTGGCCACAATTTTGCCGAAGATAGTAAGTCAAACAAAAGTATACTGTCTGAGTTATGGTCAAAAAATAGGAAAAATCAACTGAAAAATCGACATTTTGTCCCACAGTCTCCATCCATGACCTCGAATTTGCTATCATTTTTATAGAGGCTATCATTCTGAACAATTTTGCTCAAGACAGTATTGAGAAATTTCCAACGGTTCGTGAAATAAAGCCGAAGAAATTTTTTTTCAAAAGCTTACAAAATCAAAAAATCGTACAAAATGTATACCGCCATAAAAAAAATTGTGACGTGCTGGGGACAAACTAATGATGGGGTTTTGCTAGATTTGCCATCTACTTTTACCCTATAACAGCTGTTTGCTCAGTCCTAGTGTTGCCAAATTTTGTTGTACAGTGTAGCCGCTACACCTTCACGATCATGTGAGCCAGAGTGTTGCAAACGAACAACCACAGGTGAATCAAATAATCTCGTGAAACTTAATCACTTTATTTATAATTCCAAAAATAAACCACCATTGTAGTTGTTTGCTGCAAGGAGAACCCGAAATGTTGCAAAGAAAAGTGCTGCGAACAAACCTGTTGCTGAAGAAAACGTCGTTCATGCAAAACATCATCGTCATCATGCTGTTGCTAGACTTTGGGCTAGGGGTTTCACGCAACTTAAAATTCATCTAAAATTTCAATATTTCTCTCTTTTCTCTAAAATTCCCTGGGATTCACCAAAATCCGTATTATTTCGAAATATTTCAACATTCACCTTGAAAATTATGTTCTGGAAGTGGGTTTTGGTGGATCCCCAGGATCGTTCAAAACTGCTCCCGGTTCTGAAGTTGGGTTTTGGTGGATCTTCAGGATGGATCAGACTGGGTTTGACAATGCCCTGGTCCATCCTGAGGATCCACTTCCAGAACCAGGAGCGGTTTTGAACAATCCTGAGGATCCACCAAAACCCACTTCCAGAATTTTTAGATTCAAAAAATTCTAAAAAATTCGAGTTTATGAACAAAAAGAAGCAATATCTATAGTTTACACATAAAATGGTTTTATTTCCAGCTATTTAGTAAAATCTTCGGCCTTCGAGTTTGCGTGAAACCCCTAGACTTTGGGTCGACCACCGATCAACACAGGAAAACCGACCCGTTTGACTATACTGGAATCACCAGGCAGCCCAGTTCAGAATGATTTATTCTATTTATTGTTGAATTCTATTTGCACACATCTAATTTTCAAAAAGTCCAAAATAAACAATTAACTTATTTTAAAATATGTGTTTCTCTCCACTGAAATCTATTATCATCTCTTAGTCAACAACATAGGGGTATTGCAACGACCATAACATATATGTATTTCATCAAGTTTATCAAGCTCTTTCCAAGTTTATGCATAGTGTCGAACATTTGTTCAAGCTCTACCATCTAAATGTACAGTAAAATAATTTACGGGCACGACGTAAGATGGTGTTTTTTCTGGTAAAAAAAGTTGCAATATCCCTTTTGTCAACAATATCATTGTCGCAATACACAAGCATTACTGTTTGTCCAAATTGTTTCTTACTCGAACAAACAATTTTAAAGATTGCTCAATACACACAGGGTTTTTGCCTATCTGTTCAATGGAAATTCCTTTATTAAATCATTTTATTAAATTATAGATTGAGTTGTGACATTTTTATTTGAAACGCTAAAATTTTCAGGCAAAACCAATACTTTTCCTTACAAACTATATTTTCGGAAAAGTAAACTCTCAGAATATTAATTTTTGACACGATGATAGCTTGTGCCCATGTTAGTGTAGTCTAAAAAAAATTATGTCAACTTTTTGCCGATTCCCGGTGCTTAATTGTTATTTCGCCTCAAAAAAATAAGTTTGTGCTTGTCAAATACCCACCCTACAAAACAAAATCCTTTTGCAAATTTCATAGGCGGAAAGTCTGTCCAGTGATTTCGAAAGCGATTTTATATTGACAATATATATATTCCAGCCCCATTTTCGCCACAAACCGCTACTAGGGTTTTGTTAAGCGCACTAAAATCTACAACTTGCACCAAGACATCAGCCCATGAAAAAGCATTCTGGAAATTTTTCGGCATTTTCTATATTTTTTGCTCTACAAGTCACCCAGGTGGTAGACTTTTGTTTAGTTTTGGACCTGTGTAGTGTAGCTAGAACCTGCATGAAAATTTTGGTACTTATCAGATTGCAATTTGGATAGAATTTGGCGACAATTATTTCAGACATAAAAAAACTAATTTCAGGCCAAAATGAGCAAATCACAAACATGAGCTTCGGTTTGGCAGATAAAAGTAAATGATTTCTGCCTTTGCCACCTTTGGACCTTTCTACGTTGTTTTGTGCAAAGGAAGTTGTTGTGCGTCAATGGAGCAACAAATTGTTTTCGTTAAATATTTTAATCTTTAACACGCCTAAACATTATGGTTTTCTTCACTCAATGACCATGGAAAACTATTGTGAAATTCAAACTAAACCAATTCCAACAACCTGCAGGTTGATTACTGAGAAAAAAATACATTTACCAATAAACAAGATTGTATAAATGGAAAATCATTCGGCTTTTATTGTGGATTTTAGTAAATTGGCGAAATCTTCCATTTATCTCTCTTTTGAACAGAATATTCTTGCCATCTTTTAAACATTTACCTTTTCATTTAATCGATAATATTGCTTCAGTTAAAATATGTGTCGAAGTCGCATCGATGGAATTGCTTTTGAAATTAACAGCGACGCGATGAAGACATTGACTTCTTCCTCAAGATAAGAATGGAAACTCAAAATTCAAAACACCCCGAACAATTTCGACTGACGAAAAAAATCACAATACACACAATTCAATGTATTTATGTTGTCGTTAGCTCGACACATGCTCTTGTATACAAATTATTCAATTATTTCAGATCAAAAAAGATTGTTATTTATTCATTAAAAATATTGCCATGACTTTACAAAGTTCTAACATCAATACAATCTAAACTTATTGGAGAAGTAGGTTCCGTATAGGATACAACTGATCCACACACTCAGACAAATTCGAAGAGTTGTCCAATTTTACTTGAAGGCAATGTTAAAATTTGCCGCCTATTGATTGGTACACTAATTTTAATAACATTTCAGTGAATTTTTGCTGCTTGAATTTTGCTAATTTGTATGGCTTTGTTTATTTCTTTACCCAGGATCAATCGATTTTTCGAATCTGTCATCATTGTATAATGATCACCGTCTACAATAATAATGTTTAAATCGGCTGAAGGAATGTATTTTTCCCAGCCCACCTTCGGAGGGTTGAACAATTTCTCAGAACTATTTTTATTGCTCTTATCAACATTGTCCAAGTCAGCAAAAGTAGACAATGAATGATGATTTGCTGCTTTAAATAAATGTATCTTAATAGGTAATGAATCGATCTTGACCGATGCACACATATTTTGAAAATTGTGACGTTGTTTCGAGAGCAATGTCTCCCATTCAAAATCGATATTTTTTATTCCGATATTTATCTTTTTTACCTCGTCTATTGCTTCATTGAGAGTCAATTTGCTGACACGTGTCCACCATTTCGAATCATTTATCACTTTGATAACGGGAACTTTAAGCATTAAATATGATAAAAACGTTTCCGTTTCGGTGCGTGGATTTGTGTTAGTTGGATAAGTATCGATTAAGCCCAAAAACGAAACAGAACCACCACTTTTTAAAAGCTGTTTTGCCATTTCATAGGCTAGAATACCACCACTGGAGTATCCAGCAATAGCATAAGGGCCATTTGCCTGTATTTTTCTCATAAGAGTAACCATTACATAAGCCATTTCTTCCATGGATGACGGCAATTTATTCTCTGGTGGAGACCACGGTAACACATAAATAGGAATATTTTTATCGATGTCATTGGCTAGTTCAAACGCATAAGAAATATCTCCCCATCCATCTGGCAACAGAAATAGAGGTGTTTCATATCCATGTTGACGAACTGGAATAGCAGCATCAGAATAAAATCGATTTGTATGGTGAGTTATTTGTTCTGCCAAATCTTTGAGTACTGGAAAGGAAAATACACCACGAGCATCAATGTGGATATTATAGAGCTTAACTTTGTTAACAAACTGCATCACAAGAAGAGAATGACCGCCCGATTCGAAGAAATTGTCATGTCGACTGATACGATCAATGCCAAGCAGTTCACTCCAAATGTCGGCCAGTTTTTCTTCCATTTCACCCTGTGGAGCTTCATATTGCTGACGAACAAACGCCTCATCATCCGGAGCTGGTAGTGCTCGCCTGTCTAGCTTGCCATTTGGTGTGAGCGGTAAAGATGACAAACACACATATGCCGCTGGTACCATATATTCAGGCAGTAAGTTTGATAGAAATGTGCGCAAATCTCGTGCTAATGATATATCTGCGTTGGTCACCACATAAGCAACAAGTCGGGCATCTGATCCATTACCATAGGGTTGAACAACGGCCTGATGCACTTGAGGATGTTCGACTAGGTGGGCTTCAATTTCACCGAGCTCAATTCGGAATCCACGGATTTTCACTTGTTGATCAATACGTCCCATATATACCAAATTTCCATCAGACAAATATCGTGCTCGATCACCGGTACGGTAAATGCGCGCTTTTGGATTGTCACTGAATGGATCGGGTAGAAAACGTTCTGCTGTAAGTTCAGGACGGTTTAAATAGCCACGTGCCACACCAGCACCACCAATATACAATTCTCCTTCAGCTCCTAGTGGTACTGGTTCGCCATTTGAGTCTAGCACATATGTACGACAATGGAATGGAAGCGGGCGGCCCATCGGTACTGGGTCACCATCGAAATCTTTGGGACATAACCAAAACGTTGCATTGACAGTTGTTTCAGTCAGGCCATATACATTATAAACCACAGTTTGGCGACTAGCGGCTGATATTAAAGAAAAATTCGGGGCTTCGTTACCTAAAATCAATACTTTCAAGTCATTTAAATCGCTCAGGTTTTTTGTGTTGCGGAAAAGAGATGGGCCCAAATCTGCATGAGTAATTCCTTTAGCTTTTATGTACTTAAGCAGAGCAGTGTCTGTGAGTCTCTCTTCGACATTTGGCATACACAATCTGGCTCCAGTCGTTAGAGCCAATACGATTTCCCAGATACTGTTGTCGAAAGAGCAGGAAGCGAACTGAAGGACACGACTGTTAGGACTCACTTCGAATCGTGGTATGGTTTGGACAAGACTGAACAACGACCGATGTTCAATCATCACTCCTTTTGGTGTTCCGGTCGATCCTGATGTGTAAATTACATAGGCTAGATGATCTGGGTTAAGTCCAAGCTTGATCGAATCTGGATTATCGTCTGGAAGTTCTGCAAATAATGTCCGATCTTGTATATTCAATACTAGCGGGTGATGATCTCTCAGTGCTTTGTGGCCATTAGTATCTGTCAACAAGAAGATAGGCTTCGCATCCTCTAAAATGTACGACAGTCGTTGACTCGGGTAGGCTAGATCCAGTGGTACATATGTACCACCAGCTTTTAAAATACCTAGCATAGTTACGATCATTGTTGTGTTGCGCTCAACACAAAGTGCGATACGGTCATCTGGTTTAACGCCCCGTTCGATCAGGTAATGTGCTAGTTGGTTGGCTTGGGCATTGAGTTTTGCATAACTCAATTCCTCTCCATTACATTCCACAGCAATAGCCTGTCCGTCGCGTTCTACCTGCGCCTCGAATAATTGATGAAGACAGCGGGCAGGTGGATAGTTAACCGTGGTTTGATTCCAGTTGTGCAGCAGCATCGTGCGTTCTTCAGGTGGAATTACTGTTAATGTCCTTATATGTTGCTGAGGTGTTAGTGCAATTGCATCGGCTAATGATTCCAGAGCTTGTTGCATATAGCCACAGATCCGAGCGGCTGACATTGGTGACTCGACCTGAACTGACAGGCACAAAGCAACGTCGCTGTCATCAAGCGACATGCATAACGGATAATTGGTTCGCCCCTCACCACCTAAGAAATTTACTCCAGGAAGTGACGCAGTGCCCTGCTCTATCTTCCGATTATGGCGATAGTTCAATATTGTGCTGAATAATGGCAAACCTGCTGGACACCCACTGCAGCGTTGTGCCAACACGAGTGGTGCATGTTCATATGCTAGCAATGTACTCAAGCGACCATGGGTATGGCGCACTGCGGTCTGGACACTCCTCTCATCAATATCTATTCGAATCGGTAGAGTGTTAATTGTCGGTCCCATTATATCATTGTTCCCTTCTCCGGTCTGCAAACGGCCAAGTAGCACGGTTCCGAAAACTACCGCTTCACGGCCGCTAGCTCGAGCAAGTACCTGTGCCCATGCTAAATGGCAAATACTAGCCAGACTGACCTGTAACTTCCGTGCATGCTCACGTAGCTGATCATTGAGTGTCTGTGGCAGCTTCAGATTTCCCTCGTTGATCTCAGTTCCATCCAGACCAATGTCACTCAGACCGAATGGCAAGGTTGGCTCGTCAATATCACCCAACATTTCAGTGAAGAATCGCATATGCTCATCTGGACTAGCTGCTTGTCGAGTCTGGGCCACATGATAACGGAATGGTGTGGGCGTTGTCAACTCTTCTATCTTTTCGTCGATGATGACATGCACTTCTGCCATTAGTTTCTCCAGTGTTGAATGATCAGCAATAATGTGATGCATCAGTAATAGTGCCACCCAGCTCTCATCAGATGTTGGCGCAGTCATCAAACGCAATAGCGGTGCCTGTGTCAACTGTAAACGGTAGTGACGCGGATTGAATTGTTGACACAGTTGTTCTAGTACCAATTCACCAGTGTCATCATCCAATGTAATCTCGGTGAGTAACGATGGAATCCGGCGCAAAACGACCTGTGCGGGTTCATTGAGACCTTCCCAGATGAAGACAGTGCGCAGAATATCGTGTCGTGAAACTACCTGTTGCAAGGCATCCGTATAACGTTCAAGTTCCGTCCGGTCAGTAAAACGCATACGATTTATTAGTAGGTATGGGTCACCGCGTTCGGCTTTTACATGGTGGAACAACATACCGTTCTGTAAAGGCGCCAATCCATAAATGTCTTGAATATTTGCTATTCCGCCTGGTACCTGTGCAATAACTGCATCAATTTCAGCCTGAGACAGCGTGATGAATGGTAACATATCTGGAGTAATGGCAGTGCTGTCTGTGGTTATCAGATTAAGAGGAATATTCATGGCCTGGTAATGGGCAAGGCTCGAGGCTAATGCGGCCAGGTTGGGAGCATCAAACACTTCTCTTACGGTGGTGTCCAGTCCAATCCGCCTCAACTCTGATAAAAGCCGTACGACCAACAAAGAATGGCCTCCTAGCGCAAAAAAATTGTCATGTCGACCAATGCGTTCAATACTCAACAGTTTACGCCAGATATTGGACAGTTTTTTCTCCATTTCACCCTGTAGAGCTTCATACTCCTCACGAGCAAATGACTCTTCGTCCGGAGCAGGGAGTGCTCGCCGATCCAGTTTACCACTGGTTGTAAGTGGTAGGGACGGTAGACACACAAAAGCCGCTGGTACCATATACTCAGGCAGTAAAGTTGATAGATACGTACGTAAATCTTGTGATTTTAATGTGTTCGCATCGGCTACTACATATGCTACTAGACGAGCATCTGATCCATTGTCGTGGTGTTGTACAACCGCCTCGTGCACCAGATGATGTTCGATTAGACGAGCTTCAATTTCACCAAGCTCAATTCGAAAACCACGGATTTTTACTTGCTGATCAGTGCGTCCCAGATAGACCAAATTACCATCAGGCAAATAACGTGCCCGATCACCGGTACGATACATGCGTGATGCTGGATTATCACTGAATGGATCGGGTAGAAAGCGTTCCGCGGTAAGTTCAGAACGGTTTAGGTAGCCACGTGCTACACCAGCACCTCCAATGTACAATTCTCCATCGGCTCCTAGTGGCACTGGCTCGCCATGTTGATCCAGCAGATAACTTCGCTTGTTGGATAGTGGGCGGCCGATTGGTGTCAGCGAGTTTTCAGAAATTGTGTTATCACAGATCCAGTTCGTTGCAAAAATCACAGTTTCAGTAGGCCCATACATATTTACCAACACTGTTTGAATTTTATCATATTTCTCATACCAGTCCTTTACAATTGATGGTTCTAGCGCTTCACCACAAAATATTAAATAGCGTAGTTGATTGAATTGCGAACAGATCTTCTGCGCTCGCATAAGCATTCTGAATACCGAAGGGGTTTGAGTTAGTACAGTAATACCGCTGGTACAGATCCAATCATAAAATTCGTCTGTAGAACGGGTGAGTTCAGATGGTACAATCCATAATTGATTTCCATTTAATAATGCTCCCCATATCTCCCATACGGACAAGTCAAACGAAATGGAATGGAACAAACACCACTTGTCCTGTGTGTTAAAATCAAATTTATCATGTACCGATTGGAATAGATGTGCTGCATCATGATGTTCAACCATAACTCCTTTCGGTGCTCCTGTTGAACCAGAGGTGTAGATAACATAAGCCAAATTGGTTGGAGTGACTCCGAGCTTTTTAGCGTCCGGATTATCCATTGGTAAATCGACGGGCAACGGTTTGTCCAAGTCGATCACTGGCACTTGATGGTTTCCGAGTGCACTTCGGCCAGCAGCATCTGCTAATAGAAATATAGGGTCCGCATCCAGTAAAATATTGGCCAGTCGTTGACTTGGATAGACAGGATCAAGTGGTACATACGCAGCGCCGGCTTTTAGAATACCTAGCATTGCTACGATCATTGTTGTACTACGCTCAACGCAAAGTGCAACGCGATTATCTGGTTTAACGCCTCGAGTAATTAGGTAATTTGCCAATTGGTTGGCTTGAACATTGAGTCCTGCGTAGCTTAGAGTCTTTCCTTCACACTCCACGGCGATCGCCTGTCCATCACGTTTCACCTGAGCTTCTAATAATTGGTGGAGACAACAGTCAGATGGATAATCGACCGTGGTTTGATTTAAAGTGTGCAGTAGTAATGTGCGCTCTTCTGGCGGCATCACAGCCAATGATCGAACTGGTTGTCGTGGCTTGTGAGTTAGAGCGTCGGCTAGCGATACCAAGGCTTGTTGCATGTATGCACCGATTCGAGCTGCTGACATTGGTGAAATTATTTGAGCTGTCAGTCCTAGTGAATCACCATCATCTTCAACCGAGAGCGCCAATGGATAATTAGTTCGCTCCTCTTCGCCTAAGAAAGTGACTCCAGGAAGTGATGCAGTGACCTTCAATCTCTTCTGATTATGGCGATAGTTCAGCAATGCACTGAATAGCGGCAAACCAGCTGGTACTCCGCTGCAGCGTTGTGCCAACACAAGTGGTGCTTGTTCATGCGCCAGCAAAGCACTCAACCGAGCATGGGTACGGCGTACTGCAGTCCCGACAGTGCTCTCATCAATATCTATCCGAATCGGTAGGGTGTTCATCATCGGTCCCATTATATCATTGTTCCCTTCTCCGGTTTGCAAACGGCCAAGTAGCACAGTACCAAAGACTACTGCCTCACGATTACTAGATCGAGAAAGCACTTGTGCCCAAGCCAAATGACAAATACTAGCCAGACTGACCTGTAACTTCCGTGCGTGCTCACGTAGCTGATCATTGAGTGTCTGTGGCAGCTTCAATTTGGCTTCGTGGATCTCAGTTCCAAAAGTAACGTCGCTCAGACCAAATGGCAAGGTTGGCTCATCAATATCACCCAACATTTCAGTGAAGAATCGCATATGCTCATCTGGACTAGGTCCAAGTCTAGTCTGGGCCACAAAATGACGGAATGGTGTTGGCGTTGGCATCTTTTCAATCTTTTCGTCGATGATGGCATGAACTTCTTCCACAAGTTTCCCCGTTGATGTATGGTCACTAATTATCTGATGAATCAGTTGCAGGGCCACCCAGCTACCTTCAGATGTTTTTGAAGCCATCAGACGCAATAGCGGTGCCTTTGTCAACTGTAAACGATAGTGACGCGGATTAAATTGGTGACTCAATCGCTCTAGTACCGATTCACCAGTGTCATCATCCAATATAATCTTGGTGAGTAACGAAGGAACCCGGCGCAAAACGACCTGTGCAGGTTCATTGAGACCTTCCCAAATGAAAACAGTGCGCAGAATATCGTGTCGCGAAACAACCTGTTGCAAGGCATCCGCATAACGTTCAAGTGCCATCCGGTCAGTAAAATGCATACGATGTAGAAGAAGGTATGGGTCACCGCGTTCAGCTTTTATATGATGAAATAATATACCGCTCTTAAACGGCGCTAGCCCATAAATATCTTGAATATTCGCTACTCCGCCAGGTATCTGTGCAATAATTGCATTAATCTCAGCCTGAGACAGAGAGATAAGCGGGAGCATTTCTGGTGTAATCTCCTTGCTGTCTGCAGTAATAAGATTGGGCGGAATTTCCACTGCTTGATACCGAGTGAGAGTCGCAGCTAATGTGGCAAGACTAGGAGCATCAAATACTTCCCGTGCAGTGGTGTCCAATCCGATATGTCTCAACTGTGCCAATAATCGTACGACCAACAAAGAATGACCTCCAAGTGTAAAAAAATTGTCGTGTCGGCTGATGCGCTCAATGCTAAGCAGTTCACACCAGATATCAGCCAGTTTTTCTTCCATTCTACCCTGTGGATATTCATAATGCTGTCGAGCAAACGCCTCATCGTCCGGAGGTGGTAACGCTCGTCGGTCTAGCTTGCGATTAGGTGTGAGCGGCAAGGAAGGTAAACACACATAAGCTGCTGGAACCATGTACTCAGGCAATATGTTCGTTAAGTATATGCGTAGAATTTGGACCAGAGATCTGTCTTTATCAGCCACAACATAAGCAACGAGTCGAGAATCTGCTCCATTGCCATATGATTGTACAACCGCCTCGTACACTTGAGGATGTGCCACTAGATGAGCTTCAATTTCACCAAGCTCAATTCGGAAACCTCGGATTTTTACTTGCTGATCGGTACGTCCCAGATATACCAGATTTCCATCAGGTAAATATCGTGCTCGATCACCGGTACGATACATGCGCGCTGCTGGTTCGTCACTGAATGGATCGGATAAAAAACGTTCCGCGGTCAGTTCAGGGCGGTTTAGGTAGCCACGAGCTACACCAGCACCACCAATATAAATTTCTCCCTCGGCTCCTAGTGGCACTAGCTCGCCATGCGTATTGAGCAGATAGATTCGTTTGTTGAGCAGCGGACGACCAATTGGTACTACTGGCAGATTTTCAGAATTGTTGTGATCACAAACCCAAAATGTTGCATCAACAACCGTTTCGGTCGGGCCATATACATTTACTAACACTGTTCGTGTTTCACCGTATTTTCGTTTCCAGTCCATTACAATCGATGGATCTAATGCTTCGCCACCGAAGAGAACATATCGCAGTTTGTTGGATCTCGAACTAATGTTCTTCGCAAGCATAAGCATTTTAAATGCCGACGGGGTCTGTTTTAGTACAGTAATTTCTCTATTGCAGATCCAATCATAAAATTCGTCCACGGAACGGGTGATGGTGTACGGAACAATTGACAGTTGACATCCATAGCATAATGCACCCCATATCTCCAGTACGGAAGAATCAAAAGAAAACGAACTGAACGAACACCACTTATCCTCTTTAATAGTGTCAAATTGGTCGTGTACAGATTGGAGTAGTTTCGATGCATGGTGATGTTCAACCATTACTCCTTTCGGTCTTCCTGTTGAACCAGAAGTGTAAATGACATAGGCCAGATGGGTTGGAGTGACACCAAGGTGGTTTGCGTCTGGATTTTTGATCGGTAAGTCGTCAGACAACGATTCGATTATGTCAAGCACTGGTACTTGATGGTCTCCGAGAGCTTTTCGGCCAGTTGTATCTGCCAACACGAATTTTGGCTCAGCATCTTCTAGAATCTGGGTCAATCGTTGACTTTGATAGGCCGGATCGAGTGGTACATATGCACCACCTGCTTTAAGAATTCCTAGCATTGCTACGATCATTGTTGTACTGCGCTCAAAGCAAAGTGCGATGCGATCATCTGGTTTCACACCCCGTGAGATCAGGTAATGTGCTAGTCGATTGGCCTGGGCGTTGAGTTTTGAATAGCTTAACATCTCTCCATTACATTCAACGGCGATCAGATGTCCGTTGCGTTCTACCTGCGCCTCGAACAATTGGTGAAGACATTGGAGCGATGGATGGGTAACCGTGGTTTGATTCCAGGTATGCACCAGCATTGTTCTTTCTTCCGGTGGAATTACTTCTAATGTCCTAAGCTGTTGCTGAGGCGTTTGTGTTAGCGCATCGGCTAGTGATTCCAGAGCTTGTTGCATATAGGCACAAATGCGAGCTGCTGACATTGGTGAAAATGCTTGAACAGAAAGATGCAAAGCGACATCGTTGTCATCAAGCGACATAGTTAACGGATAATTAGTCCGCCCCTCACGGTCAAAGAATTTTACTCCAGGAAGTGATGCAGTGACCTGACCACTCTTGTGATTATGGCGGTAGTTTAGTATTGCGCTGAATAGTGGCAGACCTGCTGGACACCCACTGCATCGTTGTGCCAACGCAAGCGGTATGTGTTCATGCGTCAGCAAAGCACTCAACCTAGCATGGGTATGACGTACTGCAGTCTCAACACTTCTCTCATCAACATCTATCCGAATCGGTAGGGTGTTAATCATCGGTCCCATTATATCATTGTTCCCTTCTCCGGTTTGCAAACGGCCAAGTAGCACGGTACCAAAGACTACCGCCTCACGATCACTAGATCGAGAAAGCACTTGTGCCCAAGCCAAATGACAAATACTAGCCAGACTGACCTGCAACTTCGGTGCATGCTCACGTAGCTGATCATTGAGTGTCTGTGACAGCTTCAATTTGGCTTCGTGAATCTCAATTCCAAGAGTAACATCACTCAGACCAAATGGCAAGGTTGGCTCGTCAATATCACCCAACATTTCAGTGAAGAATCGCATATGCTCATCTGGACTAGCTCCTAGTCGAGCCCGGTTGCATTTAGCTTCAACACTAATGGACATGATTGCGATGATACCGTTTTTTGTTTAGTCCTTTTCAAATGCCCAAAAATAAAATTGTCCACCTACAAAATTAAAAAGAACGAAAGTTTATTTTGTTGCTGTTTATAACTTAAATGTACTTAAAAATTCAAAAACTTGAACAAGTATAGTTTTTGTTGAGACGGCAAAGTGTTTCTTATGTGCCGAACACTCTCTAGTAATTCATTCCATCACTGTAGCCATGCTTCGTACGGAACTCGGCTTTGAGCATTCGGCGCATACATACACGCATACATGCGTGTGTCTGTGTGCTGATTTCGTTTGTATGAAACACGATGAACGACGATGTGCATGCGAAAAAGTCCGATGTGCAAACAGCACGGCTGCACAACTGCTTTCTGTGCGATGGATTTTGTTGAGTACACTTTCAAGTCCATTGGAATGGTGATTCATTTTAATGGTGGTTTTGGTTGTGATGTGGTTTTGGAGTGTTAATAAAGTGATAAGGAGCGCGAATTTCAATGTGCCGATAACACCAATGGATTGGGCAGACACAATACTATATTAGAATCGGAAAAAAAATTATAAACTTCTTTCGATTTTTGCCTGTGTTCGAACATTTTTGCTTTAATTAAAGTGAAACACGATTTCTTTAGTCCACATATATTTTACGATTCACTTTCAAGCGAAGAGAATTAATGTTGCACTTTTAAAAAGCAAGAATATTGTGTTATGCTTATCCATAAGTAGTTCAACTTTAGTCCCAAAAAGGTTGGCCGATTTTCCCATTTTTTGGGCTGTTTCAAATTTTTACTTTTCCGTACACACCGTGTCAAGGGAAAGTATAGGAATTGGTCCCGAAAACTTTTTTCGCAAAATTAGCTTAGATCATCATAAAAACTCATGAAACGCATAGAAAACCACTTTTTAAGACACTTTCCCGTTCGTGTGCCATCGTCGTCGTTGTCGTCGTCGTTGGTGTTGGTGTTTGTTAACACGATAACTCAAAAAATAATTGAGATAATCAAAATCTGAAAGTCCCAAAAGTTTTGTATCCAATAAACTTAGTTTTAGTTCGAAGATGAGCCATTTTTGATTTGATCCTGGGGTACTTGCCCTAAGAAAAACCTCAAAAAATTGACACTTTTGTATGGGAGGTGCCCGAAAAATCGACTCCGATTGGCTTCAAACTTTCTGGGATTTCATTTTTTGGGACTAAAAATATCGCGTCACGACTTTTGGACGGCAAAACGCTTTAAAGCTTGACTTGAAGACTAAATTCAAAAGTCGTGACGCGATATTTTTCCTTATTGTAAATAAATTTTCACAATAGTGAATGCGAAAAACACTTTTGAACTTCGTACCCAGAGATAATACAGCGAAAAAATTTGAAAAGTTCGGACAAAACCCCTTGTCCGTCCGTCCGTCCGAAAAAAAATTCGGACATTCGGACCGGACGTCCGAAATTTTTTTTTGGTTTTCGGACATTCGGACCGGACGTCCGAATTTTTTTTTCGGTTTTCGGACGGACGGACACTATTGTCCGAATTTTTGTCCGTGTCCGTTGACACCTCTAAGTACGCTCAAATTTCTGCACCAGGCGACTAATGGTGGACACATTTGGTCGATTATTTCGGCCGAAAAATTCACGAATTGCACGAAACGTATTTTGCAAAATAGACCCATCTTCGTAATGGGATTTAACGACTTGAACGCGTTGATCTTTACTTAATTTTGACATGGTTATAAATGGTATAGATGGACGCTTCAAACTGACATTCCAGTTTGACAGATCGGGGCATCCATCATGAAATCCCTATTGAAAAACTTTTTGCGTCCCTATTGGGACACCCTTTAGAATGCGACTCTACGTACAAATTCCGTTCATTGATGAATTGCCTATGCCCAGAACTTCGAAATACGAATTTTCCCGGATATGTGGCATATGTAATTTTGTTGGTATGGTGACCGGCTACAAACGCTCAGTTTTTGGTAAAAGATTGTCGGGCTGATTTTTGAGAAATCGCGTTTGGTGTGAAATTTAAGGGGGTCGATTTTTCATAAAAATCGACTTTTTCCTTTTATATCACATAAACGTCGGCATGTGTGTATGGAACTTTTTGAAGGTCTTCTCAAATGATAACGAGCTGAGTTTGCCCGATGGGTGTCTGAGTTGATCTATTGTGCGAAATAAATACTTGAAAAAATCGTATACATGCAGGCTAGTGGAGCCATAGCCAGCTCTCCTGTAATGCAAATGTGAATCTGAGGACGGGTTTCGATGTGGCCCGACACCAGCTACAGCTCAGGTATATCGGCACCGGAATCTGTGGGGGTCAAATAGTTTCCGGACACACGGACGGACGGACGGACGCACAAATCAATACTTTCATAAAAAACCATGGTCAAACTGCCAATGCCCATAACTTTTTCGTTTTTGAACCAATCGGGGCACTTAGACCGGCTTTGGAAAGGTGGCGAGGAGGAGCTTCTCTTGGACACTTCAGACCACCCCCTGGCAAAAAACTGGCATTTTTGATATTTGGCTTGAAATGCACAGTTGTTGGAGCGTCACTTGTCGGACTATCGTCCTCCGTGATGTACTGTACTTGTGTATTGCAGTATTTCACTTTTGTATTCATTTATTTCAATATTTTTATTCTTGACTTTGAATTATAGGCGCCTTTTATGATTTTTATATCATTCTTGAATGATTCTCAAGTTTGTTTCAACAATCTCTTACCTAACACACTGCAAGTAGTCCAAAACAATGCAATTCGATCATTTTGTAGGTATAGTTACTATGCACTGAATCTCAGCACAGACCAGATTGGGGAAAGACAAAGAATACAACATAGTGTATGTCTGGCGAGTAATTCGGTATCAAATGAATTGATTTTATTCACTCTCCAACCCTTTCTCGATTGGTTTTTTCTCTTCTCTTTCTTTTACAAATGTTTTATCATCAATTATGGTGTATTTATTTTTACGAAATCCGACAGGATCATTCACTAAACAGTTTAATGCCTCGGTAAACATGTCTAACAAAGATTCTGGAAAGCTCTGAATGTCGGCAGTTTCCTCTATCCCTCGCCAATACTGCTTCTGATCATCTGGTAGTATAACATGCAGTTTTCTTTGGGAAATGCCTTTTCTCCTAAGACTTTCGACATATTTTTTGGTATCCTTCAACATATCGGCTTTTGAGGGCAATGGTTTGGCTCCAGAGATGAATTTCAATGCAAGACGTGCCTGTTTTTTTACAAATAGTATTCGATTAACATTTTGTACAAGTTTAAATGCCATAAAACAAAGACTATCGATCTCTATTACGTTTACCTGTAAATCAAACATGCGATTATTCACTGCGAATGTTGGTAGACCAACAAAAGCCATCGTAGGATGTTCAATGTTTATAATTTGCTTGTAAAGTGATTGGACATAATTGTCTTCAACACGAATACCGGTGTCAGCACCCAAAAATGGGTACACATAATTATAGCCTGAAAAATCAATACCCATGAGATTTCTTATCGATTTTAACACTTTGATGGTTCTTCACACTTTTTACCTATTTCTGTTCTTTGGGGACTCCAGGGCCCCATATGTACTTCATATGAAATCTTGACTGTTATAAGAGATAACAAATTAGTGTCTGAAGCAAAGTTGTAATACTCGAGGTTTGCTATAATTTTGTTGCAACAAATATTGCTTATCTCTTATCAGTTCCGTGAAAAAACGCGAAAAACCGCGAAAATCGCGAAATTTCCCCACTTTTTTTTTAGTGAAGCTGATAAGAAGTAAGAGACTTGCTTCTTCGGCAGAAATGTAGAACAGGTCGAATACTACAACTTTGATACAGACACCAAGTCGTTATCTCTTATCGGTTACGCGAAAAAATGATAAGAAAACATTCGCAGTTTTCGCGGTTTCCGCGTAACTGATAAGAGATAACGACTTGATGTCCATGGCGAAGTTGTAGTACTGAAGCTGATCTACAACTTTGCCGAAAATCATCTTGTTATCTCTTAACAGTTTCGTGGAATACGCGGGAAACCTCTGAAAACCGCGAAAAAACGCGTTTTTTCTTATCATTTTTCACGGAACTGATAAGAGATAACGAGATAGTGTCTATGGCAAAGTTGTAGCTCTGGTCGAGTACTATAATACCAAGTACCCAAGTCGTTATCACTCATCACTTACGCGAAAAAATGATAAAGAAAACATTCGCGTTTTTCACGGTTTTCTGCGGTTTCTCGCGCATTCCGCGAAACTGATAGGAGATAACGAGATGGTGTCTATACCAAAGTTGTAGAGCAGCTTGAGTACTACAACTTTGCCACAAACACTAAGTTGTTATCTCTTATGAGTTACGCGAAAAGCCGCCCAAAACCGTGAAAAACGCGAATTGTAGTACTTGACCAGAGCTACAACTTTGTCATAGACACCATCTCGTAATCTCTTATCAGTTTCTTGAAAAATGAGAAACTATGAATTCGTATTTTTCACGTTTTCGCGGCTTTTCGCGTAACTGATAAGAGGTAACGACTTGATGTCTACGGCGAAGTTGTAGTACATAAACTAGTCTACAACACTGCCACAGACACCAAGTCGATATCTCTTATCATAGTCCAGTTATAATATAAAATAGCCATGGGGCCCTGTGGTCCCCAAAGAACAACAGCGTAACATGTTTTTCAGAAGGCTGTATTTTACACATACTCACACATATGCATATGTGCGTATGTCATTCGTGTAGAGAAATGTTCAATCTATACAATGAGACTTAATTCCGGTTGGTTTATACACTGTTTAGTAATTTTATTCAACTTTAAAGTTCGCTTGGGGCCCTGGATTCCCCAAAAACCGACATAGTGTTAAGTTTGAAAATATTCTCAAATGAAGAAAAGAGTATGTTGTGCGTCAAACACGTAAAAGTTATTTTTCAATAGATTATCGCACACTGTGCGATACACACGTACACGCAGCGTAGTTGTGAACAAACGATCGTATTCGTGGTCGTTCGCGTTTGTCACGAATACGACCTGCAATTACATGCTATCAGTTATGTATTAGTGTATTAAATACCTGTTGCATAAATGATCACACTGAAATCTTGTTGTGATCCATCTTCGAATTTAGCTCCATTTGGTGTCAAACGTGTTACCTCTTTTTCTAGTGAAACAATATCCCCGAATTCATCTCTAAGCGATTCATACCCAAAGGCCGTTTGATCACATATGCTCAACGTTATTTGGTTCACAGTGTTTGCAAGGTGAATTACTAAATCGATACCACTTGGTCCACCACCAATGACAAGAACATTCTCCCCTGTTGAAATCAAACAGTCAAAAATTATCAATATAATCAAATGCTGGGTTGATTATTTCAAGAGACCAAATAAATGAATGTGCCTATCACTGGAAATAAATTCGATCAAGGATGTGTATGAAACTATCTGATCGGAATCTAAACGAAAAATGGGCTTGAGATTTTGCAATTAAAATACGTAAATTATTCAAACCATGGAAAGCTTCGGCTTTTCTGAAGTCGTGGCTGTGCATGATTTTTCCCTTGAATTCGCTGGCACCTTCAATTTGTGGATAGTTTGGTGAAGAATATATTTTGATGCAAACAAAAACCACGTCATACACTTCTGAATTCGTTTTTTTGTTCTGCATATCTCTAACAGTTACTTTCCACTTGTCGTCTTTTAATGAAACAACTTCTTCAACCAAATGATGGAATCGTATGTGTTTCTTCAAGTCAAAACGATCAGCATAGGAATTTAAGTAGTCTAATACGTCTTTTTGTCTTGGATACGACTTTGTTCCGTTTGGAAAATGGTGATCGGGGTATTCCATTACTTGATACGGTGAATTCGTTCTATCCGAAAGAAACAAATCAAAACTTGTCGAATTTAAACCATAAAATGATTGATTCTAACGCACCTCAGTTCCTCATACATCGCACTGTGAATATTTACACCGTATTCATCTTTGCCCGTTTCATCAGTATACACCCAAGTTCCACCAAGCGCCGCACCCTTTTCGTAAACGTCCACCTTGTGTCCTTGTTCGAGAGCATTTTTTGCACTAGTAAGCCCAGATGGTCCAGCACCGATAACAGCTATATTTAAAACGCCCGTTTCCTTACTATTCACCGTCATTTTATTTGTACTTTAAATTGAATGAACAGACTGAAATCACAGCACGAATGTATGAATAAAACCAAAATTACTTAATAAGTAAAACTGAAATTATTAAGCACTTGACAAAATATTATCATTTCATTCGTCACTTACGTCGAATGAATAGATGATAGAGACTGGTGAATTTTTGTTTGTTCCAGTGGTAGCTAGCAGTCGTTCAACCAGCTAATGACAACAACGTGATATTTGACGAACAGACATGATACTTATAAGTTTGATATTTGATATATGATTATAAGTTTGTTGAAAGTAGATTAGATATCAGATGAAAAACCTCTAGACGAGGTTGAAATGGAGTGACGCTCCGTGCATGGATTTACCACTCAAAATGACTGATATCATTTTGAGTGACGCTAGGACGCTGTATTACTGGGAACGAAGTTCAAAAGTGTTTTTCGCATTTACTATTGTAAAAATTTATTTACAATAAAGAAAAATATCGCATCACGACTTTTGGACGGCAAAACGCTTTAAAGCTTGACTTGAAGACTAAATTCAAAAGTCGTGACGCGATATTTTTCCTTATTGTAAATAAATTTTCACAATAGAGAATGCGAAAAACACTTTTGAACTTCGTTCCCAGTAATACAGCGTCCTAGCGTCACTCAAAATGATATCAGTCATTTTGAGTGGTAAATCCACGCACGGAGCGTCAGCCATTTCAACCTCGTCTAGTGGTTTTTCATCTGATATCGCTAATTTTGTAAGGCTTTTTTTGGAAAAATACATTTTTACCAGAAGTATGTCTATTTTAAGGTCTTATTATCAGGAAATTGCAATTTTCTGGGTAACACATTGGCATTCTAATTTCACAAGTTCTGGAGATTGCACTATCTAATTTCCACTACCATTGAAAAAGTCCCAATTTCCTCTAATTGCACATCCCGTGTGAAAAATTTGTGACTGACTAGCCAGCCGTCTAATTTCGGACTTTTTGGCTGACTATCAGTTACTAAAAGTGATTATCTCGAACAAAATATTCGACTGTAGTCAACTTCAGTTATAGTCATCTAGTATCCAAAAAGTCCGAAATTAGACGGCTGGCTGAAAGAATAACTAAAAGTGATTATTTCTATACAACATTCTTGAATTCAACCAACTTAGCCAGTTCTAGTTATTTGCAGCTACATACAACTGACTGTCAGTCACTTTATTTGCACACGGGATTATAAAATGCGGTAAAATATGATTAAATTTCAAAATAACCATAAAAAGAGTGTTGAAACGATTGTGGATTCTCATTATTTCATTAAAAAATATTAGTTCCCAACCACCAAAGCTCTGGAAAGTGCATTTTTTATGTATCTCCCGAGCAAAAGTTCAATTTCATACATTCAATTGCAAAAATGCTGATTTACGACCAAAATAACAACGAAATGGATATTCAAGTGTTTGAGGACTCCCATTATTTTCACGAAAAAATAGCAGTTTTCTAAGACCAAAATGACGTCAGAGGTCTATTTCACGTGTTTTCCGAACAAAAATATCATTTTCAGTGAAAATAGAGCAAGTTGAAAAATTCACTTCGATCCGACCTATTTTTCGACCATGAAATGCCCTTAGATCGCATTGTGACCACTTTTAATCGATTGCTCGTCGAGAATTGAGCGGATATGGTCTTTCGTGAGCCTTCTTCAGCCAGTAGATGCGTATTTTTGGCAGCGATTTCATCGTAGAATGCGACTCTTCGTACAAATTCCGTTCATTGATGAATTGCCTATGCCCAGAACTTCGAAATACGAATTTTCCCGGATATGTGGCATATGCCATTTGTTGGTATAGTAGGCTACAAACGCTCAGTTTGTGGTAAAAGATTGTCGGGCTGATTTTTGAGAAATCGCGTTTGGTGTGAAATTTAAGGGGGTCGATTTTTCATAAAAATCGACTTTTTTCTTTTATATCACATAAACATTGGCATGTGTGTATGGAACTTTTTGAAGGTCTTCTCAAATGATAACGAGTTGAGTTTGCCCGATGGGTGTCTGAGTTGATCTAGTGTGCGAAATATATACTTGAAAAAATCGTATACATGCAGGCTAGTGAAGCCATAGCCAGCTCTCCTGTAATGCAAATGTTAATCTGAGGACGGGTTTCGATGTGTCCCGACACCAGCTACACCTTGGGCATATCGGCACCGGAATCTGTGGGGGTCAAAAAAGTTTCCGGACACACGTACGGACGGACGCACAAATCAATACTTTCATAAAAAACCATGGTCAAACTGCCAATGCCCATAACTTTTTCGTTTTTGGACCAATCGGGGCACTTAGACCGGCGTTGGAAAGGTGGCGAGGAGGAGCTTCTTTTGGACACCTCAGACCACCTCCTGGGTACCCCCTTTGTAAGATATGGGTATAGATTTGAAAATTTATCGAAATTTTCCAACCGCTATATTTTTGCCTAGACCACACTTTAGGCATGGGGGATATGGTGTTTCCGACTATTTGGGCCAAGACCTTTCCAACGGTACCTAACATGCTGGGGCCCAAATAGTGCCCTGAGAAAATAGCATACTTACTGTATATATACTCGTGACGCAAAAACTGGCATTTTACTTTTCCGCAAACTTTGTTTGTATGGAAAAGTATTGGTTTTACTAGCCAAAATTTCATGTAATCTCCTCTTTCGGACCACTATAACGTCACGCCAAACTTCAGAAAGCACATATCTGTACAGTAGGCAATGTAGATGGGATGAAATCCTATCGATCAAGACCTATCTTCCCCCAAAAACATGTTGCTTACTATGAAATATGTGCAAAATAGCGATGTGCGTATGGCGTCGTTCGCGTCCGCGTTCGCGTCCGAGATTTTTGTTCGCCGGTTATCTCAAAAAGTTGACAAGATAATTGAGATCTGTAAAAGCCAAAAGTTTTGGCATGTCGAGACAAAGCTTCGGATTGATTTTGAGCCCATTCTGATTTACCAATTTCGTACCATAAGCCTCCGACTGAGGACCTAAAAAACTTTGAAAAATGACACTTTTGTACGGGAAGTACCCGAAAAAAGCATTACAGTCATTTGTCGAATGGTCACCCCAACAAAAACAACATTTGGAAAAGTTCGGCATTGGATCAATAGCTGGATCATTCGACTTCTTTTCTTGCTTCTTCTTTGCGATGAATGGCTGGTTCAAATCTTCTAACACCGTTGCTCTTGATGCGGCATTTCATTTAAAGTGAAATTAAAATTCTGTTCACTTGAAAGTGAGTCGTGAAATATCTGTTGACCATAGAAATCATTTTAATGGTGGTTTTGGTTGTGATTTGGTTTTGGAGTATAAATTAAGTGATAAGGAGATTCTCTCACTCTCTCCGATGCGTTGCAATTTCGCAATGTTTGTTTGTTGTCACCTTTCTTCTGTGTTATTTTCCATGCGCTACGGTTTCAGTGATATTTTCACTCTTTACATTGGCTCGTATACCGCTCGTTCATGGTGATGCTGTACAATAAGCAGAGCCCGATTACGATCTCTCTTAAATGCTAACAATTATAATTATGAACTCCTGATACTCTTCGTCGAAAGAACTTAATATTTTTAACCATTCATGCAAACATACTCTACTTTCGAAAACTAATGTGTTAAATTGAAGTATCGGTAACCGCCAGATGTACAAATGATTAGTTCTATTGATTATGTTTTCCTAATACTTAAATTCAAATAAATTAATAATATTCACCAATTTGGGCAAACCTACTCGCCTTTTCCAACAACCAAAGTCAGAAAAACAAACTCCTGTTTATTGGTATTCCAAACTAACAAAATATATACTCTTTTTTTTAACGCAAATTAAGGTTTATGAAACATACTCGCCCTTATCATAGCCACAAACAGTCAAAATACATACTCTATCGTAAAACATCCAAATTGTAACATAGTCTTAAAATAAACCACTTTCTAAGAAAATACAAATAAGTCATTCATATCGGAAGATTTTTTCGTGTTCTTCTCAAATTTGATATAAAAAACAACAGCTACCCTTCAGAGTTTTGCAGAAAATCAGTCTATTTTGTTCAATTGTTACAATTCAGACTATGTTACAATTTGGATGGTTTACGATACTTTAACTATTTTTAAGCCGAAAGAAACTTACTCTTCTCGTTCGTAACAAAGTCAATGAAACGTACACTACTCTCAATCTCACCCATAAATATATAAGATGAAAGCGGTCTGAACTTTTAAAAAGATTTTTCTATGTCTCTGCACATACGTACAAGAATATTCGCCGTTTCTCTTGAGCAGCTAGGGATACATACAGTAATGAAAAATAACTCAAATAAATTAGGTGAAATTGAATACTATTTGTGAAATGTCAATATAATTTCATTCGGCAGTCCATCATGGAATGTAAAGAAAATTCGATTATTTTATATGAGTTTCCTATTTAAAGACGATTTATAAATTATTTCGGGTGCAAGAATTCTAACAAAATGTTTATTAACAGCGACATGGATTGAAATATCGGTTGATTATATTTCAAACTAGCACGACTATGAAACAATTTTATGTTCAACGATGCTACCAATCAACTTGACCGTCACAGTTGATCGCGAACCTATATGTGATAAACACTCAAATGTGCGGGGGCATGAACTAGCGAATGCGCATTAGGAACGACTCGAGCATTCATTCGAACGAAAAGTAAATCCACACACAAACACACAGTCCGGTGAAATTCGGTAGTTGTTACAAAACACATGTGATATTTTGGAGGCTTGAGATCAGTCAAGTACCAGAATCATCGACGCACGGTTGTGTATATCATACGTGTTACCTTAAATCACATATGAAATTTGTTTTCATCCAAAATTGATGTCTAAATAAAAACGGAAAAATAAAATAACATATTTGCCACGAAAGAAATAAAAAAAAATTGAAAAAAGCAAGTTGAATAAATTTAGTGAATCGGTTGAAGTGTAAGTTTCATAGATGGATCATTTTTCATTCTAATAATAAATTCAACCCAGTCTGCGCAAAAAAATATCAAACATTTAGCCTGCTTTCTTTTTGTGATCCATATTTGCTCGTTTATCATTAATTCATTTGATGATCTTATCAAAACTTATCAATGTGGTATATTTCCGTCAGTGATCCGGAGTAAATGTTATTGTACAACTTTTTTTTTTTGAAAAGATGCAATAAGATATGAAAATTCATTTCTTAGTAAATATATTAATCTATAAATGGAGAATTATGCATAAATTTATTGATGTCGATCGAATTTTTATGAGCTTGAAATCAAACCATATCCAGTGACTTATAATTACTAATTTCAAAATCGTTTTATTAATTTTCTTGACGGAAAAATTGTGTGTGTAGTTCTTAAAATCATACGGTTGAAGAAGGGCCAAAAAAGCATTGACATTGAATATTGGTTGGGGGAATCCCGTGGGTTTGTTGCTATTTATGTCATTCAACGTCAAACGATATCACAGCTCCCAATCGAATTGAGCCCAAATCATTTACAGAAACACACTTTGAACAAAAAAGACTCAGATGTGACAAACAGCAAAGATGTTGCCGACGATTCGTCATGTGTGTCATTTTTAACGCGCCAAAAGCCATAATGTAAGCACTTTATTCACGGTTTTACATTTATGAATGGAGTTGGCGGTTGCGGTGGCGTAATTTGGTTTCGGTTATACAGTGAATTTAAATGTGATACGACATAGTCTTCTTTATAAATTGCCTATAAAATTGGGTAGCGCTCAATGAAATTACACGAATTAAAAGTGGACTTTTACACTTTTAACAACAACTTCAACACATATTTTTTTCTCAAATTTTATTGCCATAACTTTTTTCCAAAATCATTTGACTTCAAGACTCACAGTTATTAAAATAGAAAAACTAAATAATGTTAGGAACGATGACAAATATTTATGAAGAAAAAAAAATGGGATAAATATTGCGGATTTTTGAACATTTTCATGCCGAAGAGGCCTTGAAAACTAGAAAACTATGACAGCTACCTTTCAAACCATAGACAACAAATCATTTGCATTTGTGTCACGCCCACTCATTTATGAACTAGCTTCACACTTGTTTATGAAACACAATATATTCTATGTCGACACTCAAAATAACGCTGATTGAAGTGCCATTCAAACTATTTCATCATATTGAAAAGGGCTTACAGTGTAAGCCTTACACTTTCATCAAAATAAATCGATCTCAATCGCTTTTGTTTGGATAGTTTGTTGCTACATCTGAAAACAGTGTGTGAAAATTCGCGTAAATAACAAAAAAAAAAATCGCCATTAGTTTTGCTACATTTTTATTCTGCTTGATTTACTTTGCCTAGAGCAAATCGAGACATATTCTGTTTCTTTATATTTGTTTTTAAATTTGTTGATGGTTGTCTCTTGTTTTTTTTTTTCTCATTCTATATTGATTTTCTTGATCTTTGCCAATTTTCAAGTTCAACGAACGATGTTTACATCTCAATGGCGTATTGCAAAAATTGAAAGTGTGCTTGGCGCACGAATCTTATTTTTCATCATTGAACATTGGTTTTTGTGTAGTTTTCTCAAGGTAAACTAGTTTTGTCGTTATTTCTAGCCGGTGGATTGTTATGTTTGATCGTGAATTCGAGACTTGGGAAAATGTGAGCTCAAAAAAGAGTGCAAAATAAGATATCAATTTTGATTGTAGCTCAACATGGAATTGTCACAAAAACGGATTTGTTTCGATATTACCAATGAAAAAAGGGCCATAAAATACTAAAATTTCAGTGCATAATGTGGATACACTTGCAGGCACATAAATATATATTCAATATCAGTCAAATTTTACTTAAGTAAAAATGTTTTTTATACATAAAAAAAGAAGGCAGAGCTGACAACTTAGTCAAGTGAGCGGTGGGGACGCTGAAACTTATCATATTTGACCAAAATCCGGTCGATTTATACACATACGTATTCTATACTGTATTTGGTCTTATTCTTCCGATTCGGGATGAATGGAGTTACTATTCACCATTCGCAATTTCAAAGTAGAGATTCGAAAGAATCAAAAAAAAAGTACGATAGAGATTTTGGCGGTGACATATAACGTATTCGCTCGCACTAATGACAGCTAGTACATGATCAGCAGTTAGTGCGAGAGAGAGAGACAAAATTTGACAATGCCAATATTTTGTGAAAATCTCAGTCGCTCTTTAGAGAATAATATTGAAGACTTATGTGATTCATTTCGTTTCTATCGCCGTTTTTTTTGTATAAAACTGACCGCGATGTCAAATCATTTTGAAATGATAATAACAAAAAAAAATTCGTTCTTTTTCAAATAAACAAATCACCATATAGAAATTTTCATTTTTTTCTTAACTCGAATTGAATTAAAATAAAACTGATTTATTGTCATACTTTTTTATGACTAATGACTATAGAAAAGATGGCGAGTACGGGGCTTACTGACTATGATATCAATAATAAACCGGGTAGGTGTTGCAATGGATAAGTTTTCAATTTGATATTTGTAAGAAGTTGAATAAGCTTGAATTTAATTGTCAATTTTAAACGAATTTCATAGTCATAATTTATTTATATTTTACGCGAAAAAAATCAATTTTACTCTCGATTTCTTTCAGATGAATTACTGAACGATGTAAAATCGACGGTTAAAAAGGCTACCGTTCATTTAAATTCATCTAATACAAGCTATGACATCAATAAACCAAGTATGGATCACAGTTTTTAATTTCAATTTTAGTTGTTCAATTGTAAAAACGGCTGAAATTTAAATTTATATTTCTTATTTCCCATTTTTCCTCATAGATAATCTATTGGAGGATGTAAAATCGACGGTGAACAAAGCTTCTGCACATTTAGCGAATGTAAAAGATAGAGGTAACAAAGAGTGAGTTGAAAAGGATCAATTTTTGCGTTTATTTCATTTTCCATTTATTTTCTTCAGATGGTGGAATCGACTCTGGTTTACTGTGAGTAAATTCAGCAATGTATTTTTCAATTTTTCCAATGTTTTCCGTTCCGTTTTACCCAAAGTGAGCCCTCAAGTGCAACAAAGACGATTTGCACCGAAACATCGACAACAACTGATGAATCGAAACCATCGACCCGTTCAGTATTGGGTTCACCAAGTTTGGTAAGAAAAGTGATGAACGAATCAAGAACACGTCAGCGAAGTCCAAGTCCCAAGGAACGCGACATTAAATTTGATACGGTCAATCGAAGTCCGAAAGCAAGTCGGGAGGTTAAATTTGATTCAGGGCCATTGATTGAGATCACACCAAATTCAACCACAACTCGTACGTACAACTATTCAAAAACAACCACACGCAATGCATCGCCATACAAAACGGAAATTGTGGAAATGGACACGACTGACCTGCCACCGGAATTGAAAGATGTCCCTATTTCGAATGATTTGCTACCACAACCGGGTACAAAAGTAACAACAACGGTACTTTTGATTTTTTTTTCCAGACTTTTTTACCCTTCTAATCTTCAAACTTGTTCATTTGAAAACTTTGTTTCTTTTTTTTTAGGTCAAAACTTTCTCATATGAAATTCCGGACGATACAAAAACACCAACCAACAAAAATTTCACATACAAAAATGAATTTTACAATTCATCAAAATCATCGAATACTTATTATCCAGACAGTGATGCCCCAATAAAAACATCAACTCAATTGAGTGAATCGCGCAACACTTCGGATCGAACGATTCCACCGTCAATTGGACCAAATCAGTCGTACTATTACAAAAAGGAAGTCAATGAAACGAAAAACAATGTGTATGGAGGATCACCACCGCCACCCGCTAATATGACCACCTCATTGTATGAACGAAATGAAACAAATGACACTCGTAATGTTTTTCATCCACCGGGTGGTACATCACATCAAAACGGTAATCTGCCACCAGGTGCTAAACAAACGTATTTGTACAAAAAAGAAACGACCAACACTACAAACACTGTATATGAGCCACCAAATCAGGTCTATGTACCACCCGAACCAGTAACCAATAAGTATTACAAATCAACGACGTCAACAACAACGAATACTCATAGTCAACCATTGCTGACACCTTTTCCAACCGTTGGCATTGATGGCCCACCAAAGAATCTGAATCAGTTGATGGCTTCATTTGACGAGGTGTTATTTTTTATGTGTTTTTTTTTTCTAATTTCCGTCGAATGTCGTTGTTTTTCGACATTATTTTATACACAATTTGAATGTGTTCTACATTGTTTGTATAGGAAATGGTGCAAGTGGACGATGAACCATATGTGCCGCGTAAAGAAGTCAACACAGCATTGGCCACGAAAAATGTTGCTGGACCACCGGTTTACTATCCACCTGGCAAAGAGTTATTTGCAAAAAGCGAGGCTCAAGCTGCATTGAGAGCAAGAGTAAGCCCGAAATTGTTTGATGAAGAAAAAAAACATTGAACATTTTATTGAGTGGGGATCATTACGCCTCGGATGGACAGCATACTCTAATAAAATAGGAATACAAAAGCATACTGTCCGTCCGAGGCATTATGTTCTCCACTCTTTTTATTCACTTCATATCAAAACGTTTCCTTTTTTCCGTCCCTTTTTATATGGACATTTTCCTACACAAAACGGATTTTGATCATGTCACTTCAGGGCGGATACGGTAAAGGTAGCGGCAAGTACGAGTATGAAGCTGAAAGTAAATCGAAAAATGCCAGTAAATCTGGTGCTGCTGTTGTTCCAGTATGTTTACCATTATGTTGTGCCATGCCATGTTCGATCATGTAGATCAATGTCTATTGGAGCGCGGAATACATGAATACACACAAAATAAGGCTGCATAGTTGAGCACACAACTACACATAGAGAATCGTTTGCTACGCAGAATTAGTATGAACCGCACACATTGTGCTCAACTATGCAGCCTTATTTTTTGTGTACCTTAGGGAATAAAATGGCATATGCATCGCATTGATTCTATATAATAACAAATTTGTTTAAACCACCAGAAAGGAGTTTGGATGTTATTTGAGTTTAAAGTACTAAAAACTAAGATTTTTTTTTTTCAATCGAACAACACAAATCGAAATCCATGTTCACAAATTTTTTCGTAATTTAAAATAAAATATTCGTTTACGTTCTTCTTATAACTAAAAATTATATGTTTATTTGTTAAATAAAACAAATGCTCAATTGTATTTCTGTAAAATTGTTATGACTTTTTCGATGATGGTGGTGGTGACTCTGCAATCCGTGGTGGCTCCAATTTTCAAAAGATTCAAATAGAACAATCAACCTATTGCATGGAATCCCAGGTATTTCTGTTCATTGAAATCTATTATTACCTCTTGATCAACAATATTGTTGTCTCAATCAGCCTCTCTGATCGTCTGTACAAATAGATAGGAAACGTCAAACAAGAACAATAAAACGGCACCTGGCGACTGGTTGGAGAAATAGAGAATCATGCACATAGTTTGCTGTAACAATTATGCGTCTGTGTTAGTTCAAACGTTGAAAGTATGACACATTGCACTTAGTCCCCAGATGCCGCTGTATTGCTTACCATTTTCATGATCAGAAAGGCTGGTCTCAATACACACTTACACATTCAAATGAATTGCTCAATAAACATAGACCTCTTAACTTACCTTAACCTTATGTAAATTTCGAGTATTCATTAAAATTAGTCACAATTTATAAAATCGATTTTATTTTATTCAAGTTAATACAATTAATTTTTAATCGCGCACATAAAAAAGCAAATTTTATATAGAACTTTTTTTTCTTATCATTTTTTGCGCTTTTCGCGGAACTGATAAGAGATAAGAGATAACTGTCTTCAGCGATGTTATAGAAAGCCTCAAGTAATACAACTTTGCCGAAGACACTAAGTTGTTATCTCTTATCAGTTCTGCGGAAACCATGAGAAACCGCGAGGACCCGCTTAAAACGAACATACATTCTTTTAACCATTATTAGTTGCAATGAAACATACTTCTCTTTATTGCTACGAAGTTGGACAAACTTGCGTTCTTTTGCGTCTAACTAATAGAATAGTGAATGCGAAAAACACTTTTGAACTTCGTTCCCAGTTATACAGCGTCCTAGCGTCACTCAAAATGATATCAGTCATTTTGAGTGGTAAATCCACGCACGGAGCGTCACTCCATTTGAACCTCGTCTAGAGGTTTTTCATCTGATCGCAATTACTTCAGATAATCACGTAACTGCGCATGGGCGAATGAGAACTAAAATGCATTTTTCTCAAATTTTCAAATTTATTCGGTTCTTTTGTTGAACATCAAATGATAGTAACAAAAAAGAGACGGTATTCAGCTTTTATAGGTGCCTGAAACCCCTTTTTTCAAGCCTATATTCTTCTTCTTTGATTACGTCTTACCCTTGGCTTCCGAATCCAATCGAGCAACGGTGCAATTGGTTGAAAAATAACTGGATCATCAGGTAAATGGATTACGGTCATGCCCACGAGTTTGTTATTTTTCTTCGAAATCATCGGTCCTCCAAACGCACAGAGATTTCCCATGCTTTCATCAAAAGTGTAACACATCAAATGATTTGCATCAAATAGATCGCCCAACTCCGATTTGCATTTGGCGCCATCCAAATACTTTGTATCATAACGTCTCATTCTCATTGTTCCATGCAATATCATATCACCGTAGACAGTGACCATTTCGGACGGGTCATTCATTTTGTAATCTTTATCCACCAAATCGATGCTGCCAACGTTATCGTTGAACTCTAGCGGTTCTTTAAGTGTAATCTTGGCAATGTTAAATCTCAATCCAGGAAATGCGTATTTCTCATGAATTTCTATCTGGTCTTTAGTGACTTTGATTGTTTTCGCATTGGTTGTGAGTTTATTAACTATTACATAGACATATGGGGCGCCGTGCACTTGATGTGCGCAGGTCAAAATCTCCGTTTCCGACAAAATGATTGCATTAAATTCGAGTTGCAAGTTTTCGTCGGTATCGGCATAATCTTCATTGTAAGCAGTAAGAAATTCTGTAATAGAAAAACATCTCAGAATGAATATTAACGTTTATGAATCATGAAAAATCTCCACTTTTGCCTCTCCTCTATTTAAAATTAAAAAAAGTGACGTTAAAAACGGTTTGATTTAGTTCGAATTTAGTTCGAATTTCGAATGCACACTTACTTGGCTGTATCGTTATACTGGCTATAAATTTAGCTTCGTTAGGTGTGAGCGAAGGTGGAAGTGGTTTCACGCTCTGAAATATAAGGAAAATTACAATTGGTCGCATTGTTGAAAATCAGAATTGAGACATTTTATATACCTTCGGGTCATGAATAAAATCAAGGAATGACGTAATTGGGAGGAACACTCCGCGACCATCTGTTGTTCCATTTATACCCATAGTTATGCCCACGATTTTGCCATTTGTTTTTGAAACGACTGGTCCACCCGAATCGCCAGGTGTAATAATTTCTCCATCTTTTGTAGAATCACCAGTGGTAAAGTACACAGCCTGAACTGGATTGAATGTGTCGGCCCGTTTGACATCAGATATATACTTCGCATCGCAACGCCTCAATGTCTTTGGTCCGATGTTGTTCAACACACCATACCCATATACGGTGACCACTTCTGATGAGTTATTCAATTTGTAATCTTTGTCCACGAGTTTGATACTGCCAACGGTATCGCTGAACTCTAATGGCTTTTCCAGTGTAATTTTGGCAATATCAAATGCACCAACAATTGATTCATTATAATGAGGATGATATGCAATTCTCTCTTTTTCGACTTTGATTAGGTTTTTTTCTAATGCAACTTTCGTACCAGCTACCACATAAATATATGGGGCGCCAGCCACACAATGGGCATTCGTGATAATTTCCGTTTTTGACAGAATAAATGCGGTACATGTAGACAGCATTTCTTCAGTTAACTTGTCTTTAAATGCATACAAATATCCTGTAATAAAATCGTTTCGTCTCAGTACAAGCAAAAATGAACACACACAATTGATAGAATATTTGAATTGAAAATTCATACGAAAAAAAGAATAAAAATTATTCTAAAGCTGACTTACTTGTAGGGGCGTAGATTCCAGCTACAAACTTTGCCTGTGACATGTTTTCAATCACTTCGCCCTTAAGTAGAGCTTGCGAGAAGAAGCCATCTGTTCATTTGAAAAAAAATTTAAAATTTTGAATTAAATCTATGGGTGAGATTGAGAGTGGAGTATGTTTTTTCTTCGATTTATATTTTTGAAAAGGCGAGTATGTTTTCTGATGATTCTGTTGACGTTAAAGTAGAGTATGTTGTAGTACCGTCTAGCCTCCGCGGTCTTCATTGTTTTCGCGCAACTGATAAAAGATAACAACATGGTGTCTTCGGCAAAGTTGTAGTACTCGAGGTCTTCTATAACTAAGCTGAAGACAATTATCTCTTATCTCTTATCAGTTGCGCGCAAATCGCGCACATAAAAAAGCAAATTTTATATGGAACTTTTTTTTCTTATCATTTTTCGCGCTTTTCGCGGAACTGATAAGAGATAAGAGATAACTGACTTCAGCAATGTTATAGAAAACCACGAGTGCTACAACTTTGCCGAAAACACCAAGTTGTTATCTCTTATCAGTTCCGCGGAAACCGTGAAAAACCGCGAGGACCCGCTAAAAACGAACATACTCGCTTTTAACCATTTTTAAGTCGACAGAAACTTGCTCTTCTCTTTCGTAACAAAGTCAATGAAACATATACTACTCTCAATCTCATCCATAGAAATATGATAACCAGGGCAACAAAAAATATTTAAATTAATATTTGGGCATTTTCTGACCATGAATGAATATTTCTCAATTTTTGAGTTTTTCGTAAATATTTTAAGATTTTTGACGACTTTTCAGAAATATTTTTGAGTATTTTTCAAGCAATGATAAATATTTTAGATGTTGTACATATTTCGCAATGAAACATGAGTCATATTCCAAGACAAAGCATTCCAAATACACTTACACGTCTCTGCAAATCAAAGACAATGGAATTATATCGAATTGTGTCACTTATAATCAATCAAAACACTAAAATTGCAATTCTGCAATGTGTGCTGTTTGCACAGTATACGTTACTGTGTAGACGTTTACAGATTTTATTCATTTGAAAGAAATACGCGTGCAACCACAATTTAGGAAAAAGTATGATGAAGTGGTTGCTCGAAACAAAGGATTGTCAAAAATAAAGCAAATCAAAAACATTCTTGTATCTGGAAAATGTACTGCGAAAGACGAATACGTTGATGGTCTATCCTCGGCCGAAATAGACGCGTTCAAATTCGCGCCCATTACGTTAACCGACGTCGAACGGTCATTTTCCAGATACAAGAATGTTTTAAGCGATAATCGACGTTCATTTATTTTTGATAAATTATCCAAACACGTCATCATTTTCTGCAATAACTTTGAAAATTAATTAAGTTTAGACATTATGTCAATAAATATTCTAAATATAAGATTTTCATCGTAAATATTTTGATGTTTTTTCGTGCATAAATAAATAAATATTTTGAGTTTTTTCGTAAATATTTTTGGTTGCCTTGATGATAACAGTCTAAAAAATCTTTTTGATTCATAAAAAGCGTGTTCGAAAACGAAAATTGTCTTACGTCTTCCATGAAGTTCCTAGAAAAGTTAATTTCGTGTTTACTTTCAGTTCTACAGAAATATCGTATTTTATTGGATAAAAATGAAAATGATGAAAGAAAAGAAATAACTTACAAAGAATTCAACGATAAATAGCACCAAAAATAAACCGTGTAGTAGATTCATTTTAATTTGCCAACGAAATAGAGTTTTAACCTGTTGCACAATAATATTAGAGAACCGTCTTGTACTTCTTCAGAAGATCCTTTGAATTCGTTTGGTCTTCCTTATGCGGTGCTGCCTATTTTATACCATTCATACACCAATAGCTGACACGTGCCATGCAATGTATAATTGATGAATTGTGGTATTTTGCAGTTATGGAATTTATGAATTGAGGTCGAATAACACTATGCAACAAATTTCGAAAACGAAACTCCCCCAAGAAGAGGAGACTCATTTCCAAGGTTTTCTTGGCCCACTTAATCCAAATCTGATACGGAAACTGCAATGAACGTATCTTGGAAACTAGACGTGCCAGGACAAACTAACGCCAGATTTGGATTAAATGTGCCCAAAAAACATTGGGAATAAGTTCCATTTTCTGTGGTTGTTTTTTTTACTGTTGCATAGTGTTATCATATTCAGACACTAAATGAAGCTCAATAACGAAATTCCTTTGATGGACACGTGTAGCTGATACAATTTGTGGAAATTGATAGCAAAAAAATGGAATACGTTCGAAAACATTTTAAATTCAGATGTAACTGGTTCGTAATTTGGTTATTTTCGGCTGTTGCCAATTGTTTTAACACTTACTCATTGTTTCTTGTGTACATTTGTGTTCTCCAGCCCAATGATGCTCCCAATAAAAGCGAAACGTCGCACAATAAACGAATAATCATTTTCGAAAACGGCTTTAGCCCAACACACCTTTGTGTTTGTTCAGATGGAATGAAAAAACAACAGCTATACGTGTGCACCAAAGGAATTTAGTGTATGTGATGTTGCAGTGCACAGTGATGATAAGAATTTACCTTAAGAGTACTTTTTTGTTCAATCCGTGATGAAGGGTCCTCATGTACATATATATGTGTTGTTGATTATAAAAATGGGATCAGTCAAATACGCTTAGTTACATGGGAATCATATATGCGTTCCTGGTGAGAAATAGGAGGCCAGTTTCTCAAGCAAAAATGTATATCTTGAAATATTTCAGAACATTGCATGAAGTATCTGTCTCCTATCTCTTCAGGAACACAAAAATGGTTCGCATTCCACCTATAAACTGGCCGTTTCGGCCAATCCCATTTTTATCACAAGGCAAATGCTGGACCCTAACGCTATCTATTGATTTTTGTAGAAATCATTAAGGTTTAGACTAAACAGTAGACTTGACATGAAGCTCACTTATATTTAAGCTACTTGGACTAACTTGGTAGCAAAACGTCAAACCAAATGGTAGTTGTACTCGCTGTTGACGTCTATTGTATTTGTCTTGTGATTTTTATACTCGAAATCATATAAACCATTTGCATAAAAAATCACGTTTTCTCGTCATTTCACACATTTTCGTTCGATTTCTTTGCTAAATAGTGCTTATAAGTTTGGCAACAACCCTATCTAACCACGATAATCGTATATATCGAAAGAGGGCCAAAAAAATGCACAAAACCACCAAAACAAACATATGAGGCATATTTGACCCTTTTTTTGGCCAAAGGGATGGAGGGCGACCTCACCCAAGATACTATGCAACGTCCTGAACACTTCGGTTATACCTAGTTATCCTCTAAATGGTTTATTTCTTGACCAACAATGTGTCGGTATTGAAAAAATTACTCACCCCTATAACACCCCGTTTACACCCTGTAGGACAGGTCAACCTTGATATTATCGACATACTCACTACGCCCCACTGTTCCACGGTATAAGTCTTATTGATGAACATCGTACGACACAAAAAGGAACACCGCCCTTTGTACCAGGCTAAAATTTTATGAGAGTAAAGGGCCGTAGACCCATTATTGAAGGAGATGGGGCAAAATAGTTTGAAGCAATATTGTTCCCCTTGGAACGCTGTACAACTTTGTTGAACATACCCAAGTGATAGCCCCTGCCTCAGCCCCAGAAAATGGGTATAATATGACTTTTTCACCCAAAAAATTAACGTTTTTTCATGTAACGGTACTTTTACTTTAATATAAACAAATGTGAATGTTATGTATACCGTTGGATAGGTAATCTTGAGTACTTCAATTTTGACCCAAGGAGTGTTAGGGAGCCATGGCCCTCGAAAGTGATGCCTTCATTTTGGAGGTTATCCATATAACCCCCTTTTTAACCCGTTTCCCTTCGATTTAGGGGTTGGGTATATATAATTGATCTACGCACTGTGCCCTTTAAGATAGTATACGTCACATCTCTATACAAAATGGCCCAAAATGGGACACGGTTCTTTTGAAGCCAATAGGAATCGGTTTACGGATACCTCTCATACAAAATTATCGAAGTTTTAGTTAAAGTGACCGATTTTTCACTTTATTTTTATTATTATATTTTCGCTGCCTTTATTTCAATAAAATTCACAAAAAATAACCAAAAGTACCTCGTCACGACTTTTGAATTTAGTCTTCAAGTCAAGCTTTAAAGCGTTTTGCCGTCCAAAAGTCGTGACGCGATATTTTTCCTTATTGTAAATAAATTTTCACAATAGTGAATGCGAAAAACACTTTTGAACTTCGTTCCCAGTAATACAGCGTCCTAGCGTCACTCAAAATGATATCAGTCATTTTGAGTGGTAAATCCACGCACGGAGCGTCACTCCATTTCAACCTCGTCTAGAGGTTTTTCATCTGATATGTTTTCCCTTGTAATTCAGATGCGTTAGCAGTTGGACACACGCTATTCATTCTATCATCGATATGCTGACGTAATTTGGGCACTTTTTGATAAATATCCGCCTTGAAGTTGAGAACAATCAAAGAAGACAGTTCAGCCCGTTTTTCATCTTTCAATTGCAGCATTTTTATTTGATTGTCAATTTTTGTTCGTGTTTGCCGAATTGTGTTGGTGGCATCGCGTATGACACGTTCCTTCAAATCTTTGAATTTTCCATCTCGCATTTCGGATAGCTTTTCAATGCGTCGTGCTAACTTGGCTAAAATTTGAGTGACCAGATCAATGTTAAGTTTTCGGAAGAATGTTTCATTGAAAGAATCACATTGACGCGATCGAAATTGTAACATGGCAATTTTTTAGGGCAATTTGGCTGCATCGGGACCAAGTTCATAAGTGAGACTGTGCTGGAGCAGTGCTTTGACGCACATATAAAAACCGGAGCGACGAAAATGATCTTTTGGTTCGCCAAGAACCTCATCACGAACCTTCTTTTTTATGACTGGGAATTCTTGTTCGCTTGCCGTTGAACTGGTTTCATCCATTAGAACGGTGATCAGCCATTTGGAAATGTAATCGTGATGTGGATTTTTTTGTTTTTCTTTGTAGAGAGGTTCTTTTTCGTAAAGAAGACAAAGCTGTTGCGCAAATTCATTGGAACGAAGCATTTTCGAATTTTTTACTTTAATCGCTTGTGTCGGATAGTTGAACTGTGAAAGAGGAGAAATCAAATTAGAATTTTTATTTATATAATTTTGCTTGGATTAATGCTAAAATGTTGAAAATTCTCATTGTATGCTGCAATCCTGAAAATTGTAATTTATCAAAATCAGCAAAATAAAAAGGTATTCAATCACTTCCAAGTCACTTGGATTGCTGTAGACTTCATTGTAAGACAATCGACCAGGAAATGTGGCCACAATCATGTTGTTGGAACCGCTTTCAGCATCGGATTTAGAGTGAACCATGATGGCACAGTTCTGTCGACGAATGAACATTGCAAATGTTTCACCCGAATTCAAATCGTTAATTTCCTTTGCGACAGTATCGATAGTACGACTTTGATGTACTATAGCTAATGTGCAAAGCATTTTCAATGTATTATCCGGGATAAAGCCAGAGAGACATTCCACATTGTGCACCATTCATCAACTCTAGCTCTTGCGAATAAAGGTAAGGCGATTTGCATTGTGGTAAATACCGCGGGAGGATGATGTGATTCATCAACGCTTCATGACTGATTGGAGTCTCACATATCGACTCATCTTCATTTGGGTCCTTTTCGGAAGAAAATACACATTTTGATGTTATTAAAATAAAATTCATTCGTTAACCGTTCAAATAAATGAATTCATTCGCTTACCATCGCGAATCGATAGAAATAGCAATGAACAATCGATGATGTTCGATTTCCCAATTAGGAGATGCCTGAGTATGTTACTATAGATGTATTGTCTGAAATGTTCAAATTGAGATTTCGTTCAATTTCTAATGAAGCGAAAAGAAAAAAAATAACAAGAGACATAATTGCGATCAAAAGCAATCAGAACAATCTGAAAAAATTAAAACCAAATTAGTTTTGAAAGCTAATCCAAACTAATTTTGTTGACTGTGAGAATCGACATTCATTTTTGCACCATTTGCCGCATAAAATCACATATTCTCAGAATGTTTCATTTCTACACGGAACAATCAATGCATAAGCTAATGCAAATTGTGTGCAAATTTCCCTCAACAAGAATTGAAACTCATTTGCCTTTGAATTTTTTCAAATCGATATTCAAGAAAAAGTTTTGGAATCGCAAGAATAAAAAGATTTATGGTAATTTTGATCACTTCTCTACATTTTTGTTCACAAAAATACAAACTTTAAGTTTGTTAAATCGATTCAACGCATAAAATTGAAATGAACGAAGTTAATCACTTTCCTCTTGATATTTTTTGAAACCACCGACAATTGTGACATCAATTTTAGCTGCTATTCCAAAAGATCCGGAAAACATGAATACATAACACTTTGGAATAAGTACAAATGAAATTTCATTTTATGCCAAAAATGACAGAAATTCACCAGCAAATTTTTATAAAACGAAACTTAACATATCAATCCAGCCGTAGTTTTTATCAAAAACAAACAATACTCACTTGATAAAATTTATCGCAATTCACTAGTTTATATCTATGACTTTTCCACACACAAATGTGTTTTATTTAACGAAATCAAATTTTTTATTTGTAATCACGAAGCAAACGCAGTTCACAGATAAAGGAATGGACTCGTAATGAGACTTGCTATTCAGTTTTGCTTCCCGTCAAATTGCTGATGTACTGTACTTTACCACTTTGAAGTTGTGTTCAGTCTTACTACGTATTATTATTCATGTATTGGTTGCACACGTTGTGCGGAATGAAAAGGATAAATCTCTCATTTTGCTGTTGTCGCACAGCGTGTGTGTGTGTATAGAAAGCGGTCAAATTTGCTTACATTGAAAAAAGTCAACTTCTCAGAAATCAAAATCTCATATTTGATTACATTGTAGTCTCTGTCATCAAATGTCGACAGTGGAACTATGTGGTGAAGGAAGAGATTAAGAGCAAAACTAAGCGAGAGAACATAAATGAACAAAGAAGGGAATTGTAGTGACATAAATAAATAGATCGAATTTGAAAACTGAATCCACTTGTTGCTAAGTTGCGTTATTTGCACATTTGAAGACATTAAAATTACTCCTTTTGCATTCAATGCATGGAGCTGATACAAAAAATAAAGAAATCCATTGAATTGGAATCATTCGGATAAAAAATTCATTAGATTCAAACAAAGCATGTTCAATTTCCATGTATTTTTCATTTTAATGCATTCATATTTAATTCCAAATAAACTTCACTCAAAAATTATACACATCCTTCTCATTGATCCAGTTTTTTCTGTTTCTGAAAATGAATAAAATTCAGACGAATGACAATCTAGGTGACAATTGTGAATTTCAATTGGAATCGAATGGAGATGGAAATCGAATTGAATTGCCGGATCGTTTTCTTCTTCGAGTGAATTTTTGATCAAGATAAATCCACGACTGAGCAAAAGATGGCGTTAACATACTTGAGTTCTACGGCTAAACCGCACATCGCCTTACACAAAAGTTGTTTGTGTTTATGAACAGTTGAACACACCACACACCACCAAAAATGCTGTGTGCCGCTCTGGAATGTCAAATCCTTCGATGAACACAACACAGTAAATACCGATAAGCACCAATTTGTATGGTGTTTTGTGTTGCACAAATTATCGCGCCATTCGAAGCATCACAGTATAACATAGCACACGTATTTTTTGTATTGACAAACCAAAAGTTGTGCAGTATTGTCAAACATTCAGCTGTCTTACACACAAGAAAAAGGCACTTGAATCCGAAGATAATCGCGAGATAAATACAATTCGATTGGTAGTCGATCGTTTGCGGCTTTAGAGGGCAAAAAAACAATTGCTGTCATGGATAATACAACTGATCCCGAGGAGAATCAAGCCAGCGGTTCCTGGTTTCGAGGCGTAAGTAAAATATTTCAATCCCAATTGATTTGATCCAAGTAACAATTGAATCAATCAGATTCTGAAAGGCATTTAGCATTGTCCACTTCAATTAGTCGTCAATTGAATCTTTTGTTCTCCTTTTTCCACAGTTTGACAATGAGTTGCAAAGTTCGGCACAAAATCTAGTGAATACCACCCGTGCCGCGTACCGACCGCATGTAAGTACTGATAAAATGCTTTCTTTGTGCATTCCATTCAATGACGCGCATTATTTTTACGTTTTGCTCATTTCAAAAGTTGGATGACGCGGAAAATATTGATCAAAATGAAGCCCCGCCAGCCAAACGACGCGTAAGTAGAAGAAATAGAATAAATTCAATTGTCGTTAATTTTGCATTGTACAGAAGTCATTCAAATCGATTTCTAACCTCAATATTTTTTGCTTGGAATATTGTAGCGATTTACTCAAGTTCCGTTACCAGTTGGAAACGAAGATCAAGGCCAGTCATCAACGGTCAATGAGCCAGAAAATTATGTTGCTGCCGTAAGTGACGCCGAAAGCGTTGCTGTTGCGAATGATACCGTTACAGGTGGAGAAGAGCAAAACAACACAGACAACGAAGCCGATACTGAACCGTTGAACGAATCAAGTGAAGCTACGCAAAAACCGAAAATGTATTTTGATTGGTTGGATGAGAAGACGTTGGTGAAAATTTTCGGTGAGTTTGATGCATTTTATCAGGAAATAACACCGAATAACTGTCCAACTTTACCTCCGTTCTTCACCCTTTCTCTCTCTCTTTAATACGTAGATCAATTGAATTTATACGACTTGTTGCAAATGGCCGATGAAGACCCACGCATCGAACAGGTTATCGCCGAAAAGATCATGCCATCACGAGTGCTCAATATCGGCGAAATCAGCAAACACTATTCGGTTCGGCACGCGTTCAAGCATTTCGGCCGATTTGTACCGGAGGTTGTGGTGAAACAAAGCGACATCCAATGGAAAGACGACAAATTCAGTGAGATCGAGGAGATCGTTCGGCTCATTGGAAAGCGTTGTGCAGACGGAAATCTCAAGAGATTGTCCATAACATTCGATATCAAAGACAAGAAATCATGTGAATTCCGCACAGAAATCCCCGAATGCTTCAAGACACTCAAATCGTTGACAATAATTCAATTGTCGTATGGTACGCGTCGCTCCGCCAACTTTGAGCATTGCCTCGAATCTTTGCTGGCCGGATGCACTGGGCTGAAGTCATTGACGCTTAGTCGATACAGATCAAGTGGTCAATTTTTGAAAGCATTGAACGACATGAAGCTTCAGGAGTTAAGAATTGAGAAATGCTTCTTCACTGAATCCAAGTTCTGGCTCGAATTTATACAAAAAGGGATTCCATCACTGAAATCATTCAGTTGGGACGATTGGGGCATTGCTGAACTGAAAATGCGTGAGGAAGTATTCGGTCATATCAGCACTGCTTTTCAATTTCTTGAAGAATTGTCGTTTGATTCAGGGTCCGTTTCAATGAAAATGTTCATCACGTTTGTCACGTTGCCCGTGAACCTTTTGAAGATTCTACGCATAAAATGTTCATGGTATGACGACGACGTTCTGGTGGCACTGTCACAAATGCCGAACCTCCAGGAACTACACATCGAATTCGCATTTGCTCGTTGCCTGGGTCGCTTGTTTCACTGGAGTCGTTGGTTTTCTTCGCGCTCCGACTGGAATAGCTTCAGCGAAAATCGCAACACAGCCTGGAAAAATGTCATGCAACGTCTCACAAAGCTACAAATCATCAAAATTCAATCGATACAATATCATTTTGGCTGGGACAGTTTCATCGATTTGGTGACAAATTTGCCCGACGTTCAACAAGTTGGTTTCAAAGGAACCCGGACATTTCTGCGGAAAAACATCGAGGATATTGTGTCGTGTTCACCTCAAATACACACATTGCACCTGGACGTTCCGATCAAATCATTCAGCCCAAAATTATACAACACACTCGTTCGCGATCGCAGTCGCTGGTATCGAAAGTCGCCGGCGCTCAGCATTCACATGGATGCACAAAAGGTGAGCAACCTGAAGCAAACCGTCGGTGACTACGCCACAAAAGCAAACTGCATTTGCCTTCGTTCATCATCGCAAATGTAAGTTCCGCATCGATATTGATACAGAAACAAACATTTCATACCGATGCAAGGTATGAATACGTTTGAATGGCTACGAATATCACACGAAAATAACGATGATTAACGATTTTTGAAATGAAAATTCAGTGAAGCGACGATTGTTTTTTTTCAATGAATTTTCCTAAACCCAAGATTATTTATTGTAAGGAAGAAAAAAAACAAAGGATCTAATTTTTTTTTTGAAAACTCCCACACTGATATCGGATCAGAACAATTATTCGATAATTTTCAGAATTGAATAAAAACCAATCAAACATAATCGTTATAAGAGAAAGAAAATTGTGTAAAATTATAAACTTTCAGTAATTTCATTGCTATTTATGAGAAAAAGAATTTACAATCAAAAGAAACACATTCGAAATGTGTTAGAAGAAATTGACCAAATTAAAAATATAGCATTTGAATTGGCGATAAGAAACAAACATAAGCATAGACATATGAAATTGTAAGGCAGTCAACAAAATGGACAACAAACAAAAAACAAAAAATGATTGGAAGAAATCGATTTAGTTGTTGTAAGACGTATTTATGAATACTTTAACATTGGACATTCAATGTCCGACATTGAATGTTCAGCAAATGTAATCGATTCACATTTGGAATAAAGCAACAAAAAACTTATCAGAAACGTTGTATTTTCTCTCTCTACCTTTAATTGCGTTAAAAACTAATTAATTACTTGTTTTGGGAAAATCATTTGGTTGGTATGGGCTTGTGAATCGAGTCACCACTAAAATCATATTTGGAATCACTCCGCTGAAATTACCACTTTAAATACAAAATTTAAATGCAAAAAATTTTTGTTTCAAATTATCAACTTGGCTATTTTTATATGAAGAATTCCACGCACCGCCCAAATTCTTATTCTAAATATTTCAAACCAAATTTATTTTTCCAATGGAATATTTTTTGACAGAAGCAAAAATTGGCTGATATCCCGATATATCTAAAGTTTCGTCTTTTTTCATTAAAAACACACAGTTTTTATCTCACGAATTATTGCGGTAATTAGAAAAATCTGCGATGAAATAAAAATCGTTGTCTAAAAAATTATTTTTGTGTTTTCGGGAAAAACTGTATGCTACAAGCAAAACCTAGAGCAAAACATATATCGTTGGTAAAAAAAATTGGTTAATTGGTTGGTAACATTTTCGCAATAGAAAAAAAATACAGAGAATCAATGAGAATTCAAAGCGGTTGTTACTAACAACTCTTTAGAGTCAATTAAATGCATTAAAGACACCTTTCACATAATAGTTTAGCTTAGTCGAAGAAATCGGTTCTGCATTTGTTATTTTGCCAAGAAAAATCGTAATTTTACACATTTTTGTGGTTATTCAGTCTACGACTCAACAGAATACTCAATATTTCCATACAATTTGATCTCAGGAATTTTATCATGAAAATTCGCCTCATTTTACGAAATGTTACACTTCTCGCGTAACAATTGATAATTTATAATTGTTCAAAGAAAAAACTATCAATACAAACCACTCATAAAGACCATTTAGTTTTTTTTTCTACTAGAAATAAATTTCTGAAATAAATGAAATTTACCTTACCTCCACGGCGAAGGCCCCACCTAAGGGAAAAAATAAATAATTTTCACCGTATTAAAAAAAAACATTTGCAATGAAGAAATGTTTAGTTTCAACAAAAAGAACACATCATTTGAAATTGGATTTAATTTTATTTTTATTTCAACAAATGACTCCATTTTGAACATTATTTTTTATGTGTAGAAATCATAATCCAAATCACATATATATATATTTATATTTCTGTAATATCAGATTTTATACAAATATAACTTCATAAAACTTTTTGTGAATTATTTCCGAAAAATTGAAATGAATTCGAAAAAGTTTCTTTTTTTGGGAATTAAATTCCACATCTACAAATTAATCATATTATAATGTTTATTTTTAGCAAAATTTAATAAAAATATATAAATTTCGATCGTATACGAAAGGAACATAATCTGCGCAGTAAAAACGGAAGTGCCTAGAATGACTTTCGCTAAAGGAGCATACAATAAGAGTTCTTTTTTGTCAGAAAAGAAAAAAAATACAATATATGATGGACGCCAAACATAATAATAGCTTATAATTATTCATCAATTTAAATGCTGAATAGTATTTTTTTGTTTTCTCTCTAAAAAAAAACCAACTCTAGCTAATAGATAGATTGAAACTGTATTTTTTTTCTCAATTATTGATTGAAACTAACATTCAGATTTTATTTGTATGCGTCGAATATCTGATTTAATAATTTATATAACTGTGTGTATTTTTTTTTTAAGTTTTCTTTGAAAATTTTGTAATTGAGCTATTGCATGTGGCTCCTATAAATCCCAAAGATTCTTCCATTTTTACTCAACCCTTTGTTCTATTTCTTATGAAATGTTCCATGTTTTTTTTTCATTTCTGTTTAAATTCTTCTACATCAACTGGCTTCAAACACAATCTAACATCAAACACGAATCTAAAACTAAAATTTCTTCATTCAAGGATCTGAGACACTTGCATTGGTATGTATCGAATTGATACAATCGATGTTGAATTATTACGAAATTATTGCCTGACATAAGGAAATTAGGTCAACATAATTTCAAGCTCTCTCGGCATGATGAATATGGTCTCAAAATGAGACATTTGTTTGGATGCTTTTATCACAAAAAAAAAATCAAGCCTGCGAATATTATGGAATAAGCAATTTAACGCCAAAGAAAATCGGGATATTTTTTTTGGTTGCACAATTCCATTGACTGCAAATTTGGAAAATATTCGGAATTTAAAAGAAAAATCCAAACAACTATTAGAAGAACACCGCCAATTAGTAGAGTAAAAGGAACGATTTTGATACTTAGAGTCTATAACTTTCTGTGGTGAGTTGCATCCTACTTTCAAAACTATTTTCAACCAATTTTTGACATTTTGGACAATTCAAATAGAAAAAAAATGGTTCAAAGAGCAGTAGATTCTTTAAATTATAAGATCGCCATGGGAGACAATCTTTGGCAGAAAACTTTTGACGTTTTTCTCTTATTTTTGCGAGAAAGTTTAAACTTTTCCATTTGATTTGGCAGTAAAAATTTGAAGATTTAAAAAAAATAACAGAAATTGAAGATTTTAAAATTGAAAATGAAGTCCAGCAACTGAAAAACATCTCTTCGAATGCTCTCACCACTTGAAATACATAACAAATACATTGTTCTACACATTTATTCCATTTGGAACATAACATTTCCATTTTGAGATAAAATTTGATTTTGAATAGGCCATACATTTTGTTCGATTTTTTAATGCATCGGTTATTACTTCCATTTACGCAATATTGCACTCTATTCTGATTAAAATATACTAGACTTGATAACAGGATTCGATTACCATGAATTACTGGATTTGGATGAACTCAAAGTGGTTCATATTATACTCGTGATTACCCTTTTCTCAACGGCGGAATAAGGTCTATTTTATTGTAATACATTTGTCAACCAGATAAAAATTTGTCAATCAATCTAACCATTGTTAACAATAATCATGCCGAGAGGTGTCTCATCCAAAATTCTTCCCTATCACACTCAAAATTAAAACATTGAATGTCCAATTTGTTCTGTGTGTTTTTTTTTCTCGTTTCATTCAACATCATATTCTTTAACATTCATCACATGAACAGACAAACATAAAAAAACAGTAACAGAAATGTTTAATAATAATGATAATAATATAGGGAGTGCAATTAGAACTCCATTATGTGTCATGATTTTCTCGGTGGCGTTGGTGGTGGCCTCGTCACTTTCGGAATGTTCTCATACACTAAAAATAGACGGTGAGAGAAAAAAAAGTTTCAATTAATTGATTAAAATTAGAATTTTTCTATAAAAAGAATCAACTCTATCTGATTCGAGACGATTTGATTCGAACAGATTCGAATCGAATCAAGTCATCAAAGACACTTACACGTTGATGTAGTGACGTCATTTGCTCTAAGTGGAGTTATTTGCGCCTCAGATGTCGATCTATACAGCAAACCGAAGGAGAGAAAAAGACAAATGACAACAAATATTTAAAGCTTAAAATGCCAAAAACTGAAATGTACATTACTTCATGCTCATTTACCTCGTTTTCTTCTGATTGATGGTGTCATTTTTGTTGATACACAAATTTGACATTGAAGTCGGCAGCGGTGATCGTTGTAATTCATTCAGATCACCTGAATATCTGTCAAAAGACACAAAAAAAAAACAAAAGAATTAGAGATTGAGTACGTTGTCTTCAAAGCACTGTATAGATTTATTGCGCCCGTCTGGTTGGTCATATATGGAATTTGTTGAATAGCACCGCCAAAAATCCGTCGAAACAATCAACAACATTATCAAGTGTCTTTACGCTTTTTGCAGTTCTTTTGTCTTATGTTGACAAAAGATTCGAGGAGGATCACATTCATGGAGAAGCAATGGAGCTCCATTGGAGCATCACATTCATTCATTGAGCATTGAGCATTAAACTAACAACTCGTCAAACACTATTTAAGGCTACTAATTATAAATGCGTCGTTATATTTTGACCAGATGTAAACAACATAGCCTAAAAATAGTCGAAGAACCGATGAATTAGAGGTAAACATCGCCTAAGAATAGTTTAGAAGTAAACATTGCCTAAGAATAGAAGAAAAAAGAACCAATGAAGAGGAGTTTGCGACGTCTTTGACGTAATTATCAACCTGGTTTGTTTCCTGTGGCGTGAGAATATGGCAGAGCAAGAGCGAGATGACGCTACTCGGATTTTTTCTATAAGGAAGCTGGCGTGAGAAGTGAATCGTCGTGGGGGGTAAAACGAATCGAATATTTTGGTGTCGGCCTCTTCTAAAACACACTTACATGTACAAGTTGCAGGTATATGACCGCATTTGGCATTAAGCTCGCGCACATCGTACTTACGCCATCAATCATTCACCTTGCAGATTGTGTGTGTGTGTGTGTGCTTGCCATTTATGGAAACCAGATCTGTGCGTTTGTTATTCCATTTCTAGCTGCTCAATATTTCTGTTCGTGTGTGCTGTGTGTGTTCAATTCAAAACACCGAAATAAGAAATCATAATTCATGGTTTATCAAACAGAAAACAATGTAGCATTTTGTTGTCTGGATGTAAAACGTAATTGGCTTTACAGAAATGACTTAATCTGGTGGATGAACCGAGGCTAGATTTTATGTCAAGATTTTTTTCTCTAACAATTGATCAATCTGTCGGATTTCAATAGCAAAGCAGTTCAATCTTTTAGCATACGCTTCAATCAGAAGACATATTGAGAGCTAAAAAAAAGAGGTTCAATGGCGACACCAAGAAGAATGAAAATGTACATGAAAATGTCTGTGATCGATAATTGAGTTTGAATGTCGGTGATATGAATAGGTCACTCATGTGTATGTTTTTTTGACGACAGTTCAGAAATATTGATGTTTTTTGGTTCAGGTATATTTTTTTTTAATAACATTATGTTTTCTTCTTTTATTCTCAGGCAACTTTGTGAATTCCATTCGAAATGCCTTTCGTATTGGTTTTTATTTTATTTCGATATTTTGTTGCGTTCGTTTTCTGTTGCATCATTGCAACGCTTATGACTATAAGCTAAATGGTAATACATTGTAATTTATTATTTCTAAAGAGTACAAATTAAAAAAAAAGGAACTGCTGCATCAACTAGACTTAAGAAACGCTGATAGTGTTGTCGATTGGTCGTATTTATGGCTCTGACGTTTTTTGGCGGTGCAAAAATGTTTCGGTGTGACAATTAATAACAAATGCTCAAACATATACTTCGTCCACGTACTTAATGTTTGAATATTCTCGTCCAACTTGAAGACTCTGTTGCTCGGCGCGCATTCGGTGGAATAATGTTTGGATATAATGTTGTACGGCATAGTATACGAATTTGTATTGGGCTTCGGTTTGAACCATACCCGATCGCTGTGAACGAACCATTTGAATCGTTCGCTGGATGTCGATTTCGGTGTCGAGCCCATTGCGATCGATCGTATCGAGAATCATATCGATGACTATGAATGTTCCCGTTCGACCGATACCAGCCGAACAATGCACACAAATCGGACCCTGGAATGGGGGGGAGAGAGAGAAGTCGGTTATTAGACATTGGTGCTCTCAGGAATGATCTCATTGTGTTCTGAATCAGAAATTCTGATATACTAACCGGACTGATTCCTTCGGATCGAATTTGCTCTTGACGGGCATTTACATCGTGCAAAAAGTTCAACACACAACCTGGATCCGATGGGACACCTGAAATATAAGAATTAGTCGATTAGAATTAGGTTCATTGAAGACGCCCATTTGAAGTTAGTTTTGTGCTATATTTTTTGCGACATTTGGTCACGGAACTTGGAAGTTCCATCTCAATGGAAAGCGATTTTGATCATACGAATATGATCGTGTCGATTTTTCCATTAAAAATGGATGGAACATCCATCGAAATGGAGTGTTTCGGTTCCGGTTTCGATTTTAGCACTCACCATGATCTGGCCACACTTGAAAGTGATACTGGTATATGTGACGTTCATCTTTGTTCTTCCATGAGAATAAAAATTCACGTAACGTATAGTCGTTGGTGGAATTTTCCGTTAAGCAGGTAACTTTGGCATGGCCCCATTCTTTTGTTTGTCCCTGATCGGGCCAGTAGCGTGCACATTTCGTTTTGCTGCGCTCTAATTCTTTGGTAGTCATCACAATAACACGAGTGTTCTCTTGCCAAATCATATTCCAGAAGTCGATTATCGTGTTTGGTAAACAGCCCTGGGTCGCAATATACGTTTTACACGATTCTTTTTCATCTTTTTTCAATGTTATAGTTGAACCACGTGATGTTATCGATTCACTACGTTTGTGTTTACCCTGTGTGAGTGGCGAAAAGAGTGGAGAAACGAAAAATGATTAGAGATGGAGAGATGGAGGAAATAGTAAAATTATGTCCATGCATAAATCTTATGGAGTATGCCAGAGTATTTCATTCTTTTTTAGCAACGACTAATTCAATCAGTTTATTCAATTCATTGGTTTGGTTTTTTTTTTCATTTCTTTTTTCAATTTTCATTTTTTTTTAACTCAATGAATTGAGGATTGTGACTCGAACAGAATAAATCTTAATTGATCTGAACAAAATCAATTACCATGCACACTTCATGTGTACTGTGCAAAAAAGTATGCTTTTAATATATTGAAACAGTGCCGGTATTCTGGAACACAATCCGCAAAAATCGTTCGGAATTATTTTTTTCGTACGTAAAACTATATTGGAGTGAAAGAGAGAGATTCCACTAATTTTCAACATCTCATCGGAATAAATAATAAAATAACTCAAAGGAATAGTTATCGCAATAATTTCGATGAGATGTTGAAAATTAATGGAATCTCTCTCTTTCACTCCAATATAGTTTTACGTACGAAAAAAAAATAATTCCGAACGATTTTGGTGGAATGACTTAGAATACCGGCACAGTTCGTAAATGTTAAAAATGCACATCTGCCAGTGCTTGATATGAAAGAAGCAAACATTCCTATGTTTTCAATCCAATGAATCGAAATTGAAATGAAATCGATCGAAAAGCGGAAAAAGGAATGGATTTTATCTTTTTTTGAGCTGGGATTATTCAAATCTCTTAACTTTTTTTTTTTTTAAATCGAGTACACATGTTAAGCAATGGATATGTAGGTACATTGGAAACACCATGACAAAAATCTTTGTACGATAAGTACCGTGAAGTATGTAACGACGTTACAATGTAACGTTAAGTTTGGATATGTAATGTGCAGAAAATGATTATTGGATTCCACCATTGATGGAATGACGGAAGAGTAAAAATATAAGTTGCCAGTGCCAAATCAGAAGAAAAAATGCCATGGAATGCTGCAGTCTTATTGAAAAGCCAAATAAATCTCGTTAAATTTTTCACATCTGAACACCACTCCCTACCTCTGTTTTCTTCCCACAGTTGGTGCAGTTGCCATTCAGTGGAATTATAGCCGATTTCATCGCACATTGAACACATGTTTTATTCAGTAGTTGACAATTTTGGCAATTCTTCTGTTGTTGTGCAAATGTACAGGCCGCACACAGTGACGCACTTAGATTTTCCGTTGACGATGAATTCATATCACATTGTTCGGTTTCGGATGGTTGTCGGATGTAATTGGCATTGATGTATTCAGCACCGATTTGTGTCGTATCCACATCCACTAATTTGACACGCGTGTGATCAACTGTATGAAAAATGAAAGGAGGAGAGAATTTTTTAATGATTGAAGAAGTGATTTAAGAGATTTTGCGAATATTTTTCGAATTTTACATGCAAAAGTGAGATCAAAATTTGCATAAAAATAAAAATTCAAACACTATTCAATGAACAGTGCTTGGAAATTAATTGAAATCTTTGTTAAAATTCCGTTTTTTTTTCTTGAACACAGAGGAAATGCTTCACTTACATGGTAAAATATTTTTATATCGATTTTTATTCCGATTTTCCATCCGGTGTCCTTCACGACGTGAAAATGTGTGTCTACACTCTTGCTGTTGAAGTGATTCGAATTCTTCCCAAAATCCTCCCTGCGAATGGAATATGTATTAGTCAGTGTTTATTCTCCGGAATACTCATGAATGCAAAAAAATATTAGCAAAATAGGAAAAAATAGAAAACTTCCAAAAATAAACTCTACCTTTCCATAGCAATGTTGTCCATTTTCCTTCTGCAATTGTTCGACACGAGCGTTAATACCAGCTGCTGTAATGCGTGTAGCATTGAATGGTTGTCGCAAATGAACAACAGTGCCACAAGTTTCGACCATTGGATTTCGTTTGTAGTGTTCGATGAGTTCGCAAAGTGTTGGAAATTTTTCGCCACCACCAACATCGTATTTGTTGTCTTGCCACCGGATCATCACGTGTGTCACTTTGTCGTCCGTACGAACGGATAGTACAAAATCACCTGGTTTACTTTGCGATTCACGTACCAAAAACGAACCGTTTTTTCCACGTTCCAAAATCAATTTTTCAGCTTCTTTGCCCGACAGATTGCCGTGAAACCATCTAGAAAAAACAATGACGTTCACAACGTTAGTTGAATATTTTCCGGAGTTTGAATAAAATTAAATGAACTGCTCTATTCAAATAGCACTGATCGACTGAATTCCAGTTGCACAGTGTTCGCCACAGCCTGATCATGATTTGTTCAATCCCCCACCACAATACTTGTATTTGCAATAACAAATGAGAGATAAATATAATCAAATATGAGTGCCGATTCAATGCAAAAATAGCTAATTGATTATTTGTAATTATTATCTCATTTTAGAAAGAGAGGCAAACACATCTCACTTAGGTGGGTTTCAAAAATTGTGATTTATGTTATTTTCGATAATTTCAAGCTGACTAATTTGTTTACTCGCACCTCTACGCAGCAGCTGACACCTCAACGATATATGTTTCTCGCATAAAGGTGGCACTTTTCAGATGGCTACGAAAAAATTAATCTAAACATGTTGTTGATTCGAAGCGCCACATTTCGCATAAACAAAAAAAAATGTAACAATACAATACACTTCCCGGAGATTTCATTCACTTTGCGATTGTAGGAAGCGTTTGAACGATCGTTTCACGGTAACAAACTGATGCTAGCGGTCATTTGAAGACGCACTTCAACCCACACTCAAACGACAAAAAAACAAAACATACACATCTTTGTGCTTTCGTTCGTAATTGTTTTGTTTCTAATCGCAGCTATTGCCAATAAATCGATCGGTTTAACCATTTGTATTGGTTTGAATATCCCACTTTGAATGGGAATGGATTTGAGCTAGTACATCTAAGGTAAGGCCGATTTGACACATCACCACTGTGTGCAGTAGGTGTTTTCTGTTTAATAATTAGATTTGATCGTGGTTTGAAGTGAGCAATTGAAATGTAAAGCCACGTATGTAGCCAATTGGACGGCAAATCTATTACGATAAATGAACTCGTTTGCACTCGGTCGATCAACGACCGAAAATAGTCATGCGGTTTTTGAATGGCTTCGCTTGCTTTGTCTAAGCCTGGCATTTGCTTAGCTCTCTAGCTGACGAGTGCTTCGGTTTACAAAGCTAAAGAAAGAGCAGCGTATAAGTTAAAAAAAAAAGATCAGCTTACAAGCTAAAGAAAGACAGACAAGTCTGTCTATTTTGAATCGATCGAAGACAAAATTAGACAAAATGACCAAATTTGCAATAAACTGCTATATTTATAACGAGGCCTAAAATTGACTAGCATTTTGAGTTTTCTTCGTGTTTCTTTTTCACACTGCAATCGATTCGATATGGGAATGTTACATCCATATTCGATGCATTGATTTGTCTACAATCCATTCCTGACTGGACGGTTCCTAACAGCGTAGAGAGTGTTGTACAAGTTTTCTGTCTGCTGCATGCGATTGGTTTCCGAGGAAATTTGTACGGTTTGAGCATCAACGCGCATAGCACAACCGACGCACAAGTAGGCAAATAGGAAGAAACTGCATTTTTTTCTCTCATCATACCGTTTTTTGTGATGCGGCTTATCAGTTAACTGTTTTTGTTGTTGTTGCTGTGCTTTTTTCCCCCTCTTTTCGCTCGTTTGGCCACTACAATTCATGAAATCACGTTCAGATTTGTTTTAACACAAATCTGGAAATTTACCGTTGCTAAAATGCAAACGCAACACGGAATGGCGTTGAAACGTGCGCATTTCATGTTCAATTTTAATTTTAACAAAAGTGCCCCCCTCCCATCCTGCCGCATTCGCAAATCATCAAATGTGAACATGAAACGTAGCATGTAAACGAATCAAAATCGCAATAAGTGTCTAATTGTTAATTCATTTAACGATTTAATCATCATCATGTGAACCATTCAAACTCAATACACCTTAAACTCAGCTCTATTGAGAGAGAGTGAAGGTAATAATAATTCAGAAAAAAAACAGTTACAATTTTACAATTAAAAATTCTTCACTCGAAAAGTGAGAAAAAATCCAGAGATTTATTTATAAACATTTACAAAACGCTGTTTCACTGAATGCAATTTCAATTTTCAGATTTTTTTTGTTCGTGTTTGTTCACATCGCTTTAACGCTTTCAGAACTTAATCGATTTAATTCTATGCTTGTTAAATAGCGAAAGTAGAAAAAAATGGAATTTTTTTCGGTATTTCAGGACGTAAATCCCCTTATCGATTGTGCATTCGTTGGCTGCCAGAACGGAATTAAGCTAAGAAGTGTTAAGTAGGATTTATGTAGTTGTCGTGACATAACAATAATAATGTATTCATTAACTGCTCTTTACTGCTTTGGCACCGCTTTGCAAGCCAATAACAATTTTCCCATTCGATTCAGACGTGATTACTCAGAAGCTTACAACTAGATATGCGCCACACACACATACACACGGTGTATAAACTCGAATGTAATTACATTCAAAATGAATTTGCGTACCGTTCGCAATTATGAATCGATGTTTCGAACAAATTTAATGTATATTCTTGTACGGGTTCTGGCTGCGGCAACAAGGAAATGGAGAATTGTTTTTCAAATAAGCTCTTTAGTTTAATAATAAAAGGCAATTAGTTATTTGCGATTATCACCAAAATACGCTGCCAAATGCGATAAGAAACATGTGATTAAGACAATCATCAGGCTTTTGTTTATATGCAATATAGGCATTTACTCATTTCGATTCAGGAATATGGGCCACTTGAATAGAGTGAAACAATGACATGGAAACAACAAAAACCTTTCAAATACACACAGTGTGTGTGTTGTGCTTGTATCGCCTCCTTCGTTCC
>NW_022595257.1:80751-100836 GCF_009176505.1 Sitodiplosis mosellana
CCGTTTTTTTCAGCTCTTGGATTTTTTAACACGTAAAATACCTACTACACACACAAGCAGAAGCAAACAATAACCAGAAACAAAACACACGATGAAGCCCAAGTGAAACAAATTAATATTTTAACTGCGGATACGGAACATCACCATATTCATGCATACACGGACGCGTCTTCTGCTTCTTCTTAGGCACAACACAATACTACGCATACACCAAAATATTATGCAAATTTTATGGAAAACTTTTTTTTTGGATACGGTTCGGAAGACTCGTTTGTGTATCACACATAAACACACCTGAATGATAAAAATTCACACGAAATCATCATGAGCCGAATCTGGTTCGTGTTCATTTGAAATTCCGTAAAATCGGTTCTTATACTATGTTTTTGGTATTATCACATGAGCAATAAGATAATCAAAACACAATCACACTCACACACTCACACACTCACACGAAAAGAGATCCTAATGTCGTAACATAAGCGCGCAATTATTCGCATTTTATGAATTTTTGTCAATGTGATGCGATTGAAGAAGCAGAGGAAAAAAAGTGTAAAAACACTAATTTTCAGGCATTTCAAATATTTTTTCGTCATTTTTAATTGCCCACGCTTGCGGTTGCTTAGAAATATACTTGAATCATATGGGAATTTTGTTTTACGATAAAAATAAAACGAAAAATTGTAGATAAACACAAGAAAAATATTTAAAAAAAAAACCTGAAGAAAATGGAAAAAAGAACACACACAAAAAATTGAATACTAACGAATAGCAAAATAGAGTTGCTCTGAGCTTCGCAATCGCGGCTGACAGAATGATTTGTGAATTTGGTACGAAATCGTCAATTAATGAATTTTTGCGGCTGCCATTGATGGACAAATCAATGTCCATCTTATTGATTGTATCTGGATCCACGTCGCACACATCATAACCATCGTCATACAATAATTGTGAGCCTTGTTTTGACGATCGTCGCGATGTCGTGTACTGTTGATGCGCTTTCCTCGATTTCTGCAGGTAGTTGACCGTTCCAATAGTGTTGGTAATTTTTGCAACATATTTTGAAAACATCATTTTTGTTTGTTTGTTTTGTCACTCTTTTTCGTTTAAAATAAATAACTTAATTTGTTCGCGATATGCTTTGATTTTCCTTAACACACGTTCTTATTGATACTAAAGTGTTTTTTTTTCTTTCGTTCAATTTTCAATACGCACGGAATAGTGTCTCTTTGTTTTCACGTTTTGTGATTCAGATTTATATATTGTTCATTTATAGATATTATACGGATGTGAATAAACCTTTTTTTTTTCTTCACACTTTCGACTCTTGGACTTTGTGTATGTGTGTGAGAATTCAAAAAAAAACTGCATTCACTCCGCGGGTGCGCTCAATTTGTGCAAAATGCGTTTATTTCTTCTTTGGTTTCTTTACTGATTCGGATGATTTGGTTTCGGCATTTTTGGCTTTGGCTTGATCTTCCAAGTTAAGAATGGCTTCGACGATGTGCTCAAAGAAAAATGCTCCAGACATTTTGACGAAACTTTTATTTTACTCTCAAAAAATACTCGTGCAAAAATTAATAAATTCGATTGCAAACACTTTTTTTTCTTCTGGTAAGTGTTTTCGCTGTTTAATAACAATGTTCTCTTCTGTTTTCTTTTTAAATAACCACGTTATTCGTTTCTGTTTCGTTTGAAGAATTTCTCGTTTGCTTTAAATTGAATTCTTGTTTTATTTCTTTCTTTCACAATTTAATTTATCTCAAAAAAAATTGATTATTTTTTCGGAACAACAAAATTCAATTTTTATTTTTGTTCAATCGCAAAAAAATACGGTTTTTTTTCTTCTCGTGTACGTCGTTTCTCGTTGTAGGGCGCGTGTGCGCTAAACGCAATTGACGATCTCTTGATTGAGGAATATCAGTCAGAACTAAAGCTGTTTGGCGACATTTCTGCTTATTATATTCGGTGAGATCTGTCGCCGCAAAAACATATGCATGCCGCGAGAGTAGTCGGGCCGTGTCAGTGAGTCGAATGTGCGAAAAGAAAGAAAAAAATAAACAAATACACATGTACGTATATTGAAGCGTTTGGGCTCTCTTTCTCGATGACGCGACACACGTTCGGTGTGTGACCAATACGCGACGAATCGACACACTCATTCAGCTTTGATGTGGCATGGTGTGTCTGTGTGTCACTGTGTTTAATCATTATTCGTATCGTGGTTGACGTACAATATGGGTTTTGTATGTGGTGTACTACATGTACGAGGCGCGCATTAGACGCGCGCCAAATGTGTGGCCATCATTACATGCTCGACAACAATAAAAATGTGGTTCGCAAATTAAAGAAAACAACAACAACAACAATAACAACACCACACCACACCACACGAGAAAGAAACCGCATAATAAACAAGAAATGAATTTTTAACTAGTCGAATGTGTGTGAGTGCATTCATTCCATAGTCGTATATAATGTGCTGCACGTACGTATCGGTGGAATTTGAATATTTGCGCTGGGTTTTGTTTGTTTTTCGTTGTTGTCTTGCGATTGTGATGTGCGTGTGATAAACAATATTGTTACCGGTCATAAATTCTTGTTTTTTGTTTCGCTCTCTTCTCTCGCTCTAGCTCGTGCTCAATTGATTCCTTCTGACTGGACCCAGGCTCCAATACGTGGCTTCCCTGTCGTCGTCAACAGGCCAATGTATAATTATTTATCAAATTAGCGACGATAAACAAATCACAATGGAAAATTCTAATTTATTCTCAGTTTCACAAGTAACCACGAGTTTGTTTGAAATCGATGGACAGTCTTGTGATCCGATGTCGGCGTGTGATTCATTATCACCATGGCTTGCGAATTGACTCGTTTAATTTTGTCTACCAATTTCGTTGTATTCAATTGTATCCATGAAATTATCGCATTTTTAATTTTATCCACGTTAAGTCTCATCTGATTGTATCCATGAGTCGTCTCATTTATTTTTATCCACAAATTTGATTGTTTTCATGAAATCGGCTCATTTTGACCACCAATCCGTCAAGCACGTGTCCAATTTTAGGAAAAATAACGCAAAACTACGCGTTTTTTTTAAATAAATCGATGATCAAATTTCCATCCAAGCAATTGTTTTGTTTCAAAATATTCCAAACATTCTTGTATTTTATTCTCTAAACAGATAGTCAATAAACTGAATTTAAGTACGACTTTTACTCAAACCAACAATTTATAGGCATATAAAAATTGTTTCATTTTTTTCGTCTCCAATCACCGCAGTGTTTATTTATCAAATCTGTTGGAATCTCAACAATTTTCATTAATTTGCTCAGATGAAATAAAAACAGTGAATAATCTGTATTGACTGCATCTTTTGTTCTCTCTCTCTCTCTCTCTCTCTCTCTCTCTCTCTCTCTCTCAATCGACCGCATTAAAAAATGGAATGCGATAAACAAATTTTATTGTTTGATTTTTATGGAATTTAGCGAGCGATTCAGTTGTTCACTGAAGAAAAAAAAAAGTCAAGTAAGGAGCACATATTTTATGAAATTTTATTCAACAAAAGACACACAGACACCAATTTCGGATTGATAATTGAATAAAAAAGCGATATTTTTGGAACTTTCATTGGGATTGTTCATATTTTTTTTGTTGTATCTGCTTTGTTCTGCAAACGCATGTTGAAATATAGCATAGAAGTTTCAATTTCCATCAAAACACTTGGAAACAACACGAATCGATCGTATCTTCGTTTGGGTTTCGAACACGTCAATCTGAACATATGCAAATCCAATCGAGTGTTTTATTTTTATTCATGAAGCCGGTTTTTGGACTTGGCAAACTGAGCACGAAATAATCCTGAAGAATGATCTTAAGTGGACATGTGCAAAAATCAATGGCGACCAAAGCTAATGGAATGCACTTCAGCCGGTGTCACCACAGCCAGAGAGATGCTACTACTTATTCTCAAAGGCTTATTCTAGACTTGTTTTATAATTGCTCATGGTTTGCTAACATCACATGTTACTGCTCATTTTGACCAATTGCCAAAGAGTTCAAGTTGAAGATCATGTCCATGACACTTTTGGCATACCATCCTTCTTGCGTTTATCACACGCGGCAAATATTGACATAGAAACCAAAAATCCGATGAATAACACGAATAAATTTAAATTTAGTTTGATTTGATTTACTACGTCTAATCAATGCTCAATATATTCAAAGCGAGGTCGAAAAAATCATTTCGTGGTTAAATTCGGACCATACATCTTCATTTGCCAATACATTGAACCGTTGAAAACAAAAATAACCTTCAATATACGTTCTTTTTTTTTCATGAAACGTCTCTAATTTTATGCAACATTTTATTTCTTGGAGTTTTTTTTAATTTCTTCATTTCTTCTGTTTTGCGGAGCATTGAATAAAAATTACAATGAAATGCAGCATAAAAAGCATTAAAAGCATTTCCAAGAAGATGAAATGCAAGAAATATTTCGATAAAATACGATCAAAACAAAAGCCTCGCATTTTTATAGCGCTTTTTATTCTGACCTTTGTTCAGGAGATTTTTTTTTCGGTTCTTTTCAGAACATGTTCACTCTTTGTAATCATTTTTATTCGGGTAAAATTTTTTATGCTTATATTGCTCACTAAATGTTTAATTATTTGCATAATTCACACTAGTGAGTTGAGAATTCCACATCGTATCACCAGAGAATTGATGATTAGTAGCTTCTACAAACTGTAGAATCTACGGTGGTTCACTTTATACCGAAAAAAAAAGAACAAATGAAGGTCACTCTTGCTCTCAACTACCCAGCCATTCGAATAAAGTCATTGTTTTGTGTGAAAACCCGATAGAATGTACCAGACGATGAGAACTTTTAATTTCACGAAACAAAAAAAAAATTCCATAAAAATAGAATTAGAAATGCGATGTGATTTTTATTTTCGTTAAAACTCCGACCATTTTGGGCAAGTACTCATCATTATTATTCCGAATCGTGCGTTTCAAACGTCGAGCAAGAAACAATAAAATTGTTTTCGATTAACTAATATGCAAAGTAAATGCTATGACTACAAAATACGTCTATTTTATATCAAAAACGTGGCAGCAGCCACTTGAATCATCTGATTAAAAAAAAAAATAGAAACAAAATTACGTTGTTTGTAAAAGAGATAGTTGTGGGTCAATTGTAGCATCTGGCATTGCAATGAGTATCGATTAATGGAGCCAGACTAATCTGATTACCTATTAAAAACAGCGACTGTATGGCACACACTTATCCAATTCGAATAAAAAAAAAATTGTGATATCCGTGCTAGAAAACCGAACCATTACTGACCCACAAATCAAATTGAGAGTAGAATTTTTACATAATTAAACTGCTGTGTACTACATTAGAAAAAAATGGTTCATTTGAATAGAGAGAGAGAGACCCATTAAATGCACTCATAAAGCAATGCTTTTACTTTGAAGTGTCAGTATCAGCTCATTTCATCGAAGATTGCTGGAAGCGTAGTCTGTAACAGAAGCCAGTTTTGCACAAAACCCAGTCAGTTCAATCGACTCGGTTGTAAGGCAGTCTTAATTTGCGTGCAAAATGATGCGGAGAGCGCGTCTCACGTGCGTTGAATATTGAAGTAGAACACACTTGGATATGCAGATAGAAATCAGAATTATTTCCACGTCGCCATAAATGGAGTCGAGGAAAGACGCGTGCAATTTGAAATCTCTTTCGACGAAATCATTACGGATCAACATTTCGATTGAAGCAACAAAAAAAAAAAACAACAGCCATTGCCATTGAAACACCCAAATGGCATACGTGTAGAAAATTTTAACAAAAACAGAGCTGTTTTAAACAAGGACTTCTTTTGTGCAACACACATTCTTCCTGTGCAAAATACGTTCGGTCTTCCGACCCTCCAAACTGCATATTATCCCAATAAAGAGCTATTGTTTGCACTGCTTTGCATATTCAAGTTTTGTTTCCATTGTAAAGCGATCTTAATTTGCGTCAATGTCAGAGATTGAGAAGAGAAGGAAAATAAAATCACGACGATAAGCAATCGTTCAGTTGGTGAAGCACACATCAGACAGTTTCATCAATCATATCCCGCATTTTTAACTGCTTTGATTTGTGGCACAGATGCAATGCTTTGTCGATATTTAAAAAAAAACTATATTTTAAGTGAAGCATTTTACGTTCTTGAAAATTATTGCCACACTTAATGCAACTAATTGCATCACAATTATATGGAAATAAAAAAAGAAGAAGTGATAAAAACAGAATGGAATAAGAAAAAAAATTACATGAAAAAAGTGAAACGGAATGCGAAAAAAGGAGAAAAATATGCGTTATTCTGGTGGTGACGCGACAGAATTGAAGCAGCAATCACTTTTAATGCGAAGCAGTTCTTTTTCCGAAAACAAGACTTGGTTTCAAAGAATACAATCAATTCATTGTGGAAAAATATTCAATGTTGACATAGCAACGGATGCTGACATTTACTGGCATTTTTGCAATGTGTATTCATTGTTAAATGACCAATCATTGTAGCGAATTGTCATACAAAATGTACAAGTGAAACATTAGACTCAGGAATTTCTCAAGCAAATTCTCAAGCAGAACATACTTTGGGATCTAATTACATAATTTGCAACGTTTGCAACAATTATGCTTCATTTAAAGAATGAAGTTGCTTCATTTAAAGAATGAAGTTGCTTCATTTCCAAGGCACATGAATGTACAGGTGAAGCACTCAGAAAATCAGGCTCGAGTTACATTTTTCATTAGTGCTCGATTTGCATTCAGTTTTTATTTGCATTTTTTTTTTGTTGATTTTTGATTTGCATTGAGTAATAATTTTCGATTTGTAGTCATTTTCAATTCAGCCGAATTGAATTTGGAAATTTGCTTGATTTGGAATAATTTTCGATATTCATTTTTGTACTTGCATGCGAAAATTTCGCATTGCAAAATGCACGTACGCCTCTTTTGTCATCCAATATCCGTAGTGTTGGAAATTTTGCTGAAATATTTTAAAATTGTTGAAAATTGTGTTTAAATTAATTCGGAATAAATGTTCAAAAGCCTTTTAATTTAATGAACACATAAAATGTTCGAAGAACTTGAAAAAAAAAATCGGTTAAATTAACACGAGCTGTTGATGATATTCTGTAGCATCTGCCTTGAAAAATGTCTTAAGTTTTGTCTTGAATGCAAAATTCCGGGCAAAACTGCAACGTCTTCCTTATTTGATGATAAAATTGTTGATTTTCTTGGTTCTCTCTACTGAAACCGGGAAGATCATATTGCAACGGAATGAAAACAATTATGATTATACTAAGTAATTAGCGACGCTTTAATGCAAGCCATCAGAAAAATGTATGCGAACAAATTAAAAACGCAAGATGACTCTGTTGACAAGAAAGATGTTGATGAAAAACAGCCATGTTTGCGTTTGGCAATCATTTGAAGCGTAATTTATTTTGTGTCGTAAATGAAGTGAGTAAATACTTTATTTTGAATTTCAAAGAAGAGAAGAAAAACAAAATGCTCATACACATGAAGAACATGAAGATTGACTTTTGAAAGAAACGCATTTACTTGAAAAACATCATCACGAAGCACCCTTTTCAAACGTTCTAGACGAGCCTAAACTCTCAATAATGGGTATAGGCTCTTATTGAGGGGATTTTCGAACGCATTAAGAACTCAAACCACAAAACGCGTAATAAATCCGCTGTCGAATATTCCAGTGCCCAAACGCAAATAACGATGCTCAACAATGAGATTCATTATGACTTGTCTAAATTTAGAATAGTGCGGCCGAAAATAATGCTGGTCAAACGCTAATTTGTAAACAACGTCCATTTCGAGTCACAGTTGAGTGAAAAAAAAACTTCACATCAATAAAGTTGTTTGATGAAGAGCAGCGCGTAGCTTGGCTACGTCTTTATGCGAATCAAAAGACATATTGTTTGACCTCGTTCAGCACATGTTCTATTCGATTGTTCGGTTCCAGTGTATTCCGTATGGGTGTCAATTGAATCAATCAATTGAATATAATCGTCTTTCGGCCATGCCATTCAATTCAATGGCAACAAGGCTTGTCGTATTTCAATGCATTTACTATTTCTATTAGCACGAGGTAATCAGTCTGATTGATTCTATCATTCTCTCTTTTCGCAGAAATGACAAAAGTTCAATTTGAAAGTGACAGATCTCGGGCTTTTCTTTGTGTAACACAAATTTGTGTTGAAATCAATTGCTGATATTGGTCTGACATTGAAGTTGAATGCGCCAGCAAGCGGTGAAAGTTATACACCAAGAGTTCAACACTCAAGCTGTCTTGATTTGAGGGACTTAGTAGATAACGACACGTTCACTAAACATGATCGCATTTTCGTACGATGGTCACTGTTAAGTGATTTCGGATACGCAAAAATGATGGAAGAAATAAAAAAAAGAATGGCGTCGAATATAGTCAACTACTTGTTCAATAGTTTAAGCATGGTGTGTTAATTGATTTGTTTACGATGTAGAAAATTATAATTATTCGCATTTCGCATCAACGCCAGCCAAGTAAATAGAATGTCGTGAATGTTTTATTTGTATATACACTTTTTTTTCTTTCGTGTGTGATTGTGCTGATGGTGTTTTTATTACGTACGTGACAATTATTTCGAGTCGCAAGCACGCGGCTTATCGGCTCAATTCACTTGAATTATACATTCTTCTTATCCAATAAACCTTGTGCGGTTCAATCGCTTATCGCCTTTTGTACCTCAAGTGGTGCGTGATTGATTTGCAGGCGGAACACTACATTTGATTAATCCCGTAGAATTTGATGGAATGAGAAAATACTTACGAAACTCTCAATCGATTTTCACTACGGCACCACTCTGTCTACAAACATACTTTCGGTACGAAAAACTAGCGAATAGCATTGTTTAATTATTCCTGTCAAAATCAATTCTTAACTCTTGAACGCATTCGTTATTCACGGTTGAATTGAGAAGCTTATGTAGTTTTACTGTGTTGCTTTTACGGCTTCGATTGAAATTACTTACAATCTCTTCGATCTTTGCTTACCACCAAACGGAGCTGAGAGCATTCCACTTGTATCAGTTTTAGTAAAATCGATTTTTTCCACTTTAATTCAAGGAAAAGACGATTAATCGTCACAATTGATAGCATTTTCTATCGCGTTTCGAAATACTTCCTTCGAATATACACTACAGGCCATAATTAGGGATACTAAAATAAAATTTTTCTGCATTTTTCGAGCATTTTCAGTCCAAAATTGATATTGGATATGAAAACTTATCAAAATTCTGACCGAATGGAAGATTTGGAAGATAACATTTAGCCGGACCGAATGTTCGAAAAATGTAGAAACAATATATTTTATACCAGGGAGGGTTATCTATACGTTTGGCCTATAGTGTAACTTGAAATCTTCCGTTAAAACATATACTTGAAATCGGAAAAACTTCGAAAATATCGACTTTTCGGTAAAGTTCAACAAAAATTGTTGTAACAAAAAAGTTTTTATATCCGCTTATCCACCAGATGCAAACTATTCTAAGACGTATTTCCATACTCATTAAATTCATATTTATTGCTATTGCACTGCTAATGGTGCAGGTTTTGTATGAAACGGGTGACGCTTTTGTTGTGTTTTCAAGTGTTTAAGATTAATTTATTTGCAGAAAATGTGCTGCGAAACGTGTCGTTTCTCTGATATCGTAAAATGAAATGATTATTTCATTGATTTTTCATTCATTTACCCGAGGAATACAAATAAACCTGTTGTTTCAAATTTATTGAGAGAAAAAAAAACTCGAATTTTTCTCATTTTTATTGGAATAAAACCTCTTTTGATTTATGATTTAATTGGCATTTATGATTCTTTTAGCATTTATGCCAACTTGTTGTACCTAACAAAAAAAAACCTAAAGAATAATTGTTATAACAAGTACTTTTCTAAGCCTATTCCCACACGCAATTCGAAGAGATTAAATGCAAATGTTAACAACTTTGCCATTTTGAGTTGCTAAGGGTGCAAATCTGTTTGCCTAACGGAAAAAGTACTAGAAAAAATAGCGTCGAAATATAATTGTTTTATAGGCTATAATCTTTAATACTTCCTAATTTAGAAATATCTGCATTATCTATGAGGTATATGAGTCGAAATCGTATAGAAAGCCGCCATATTTATGATTATTGCAGCCTTTTTGATATACATGCTTGGTCTTATCAATATAATTGGACGTTTTGCTCTGCAATTTTGAGAGAAATCTGTTGTAGAGAGATCCGTGGGTTGATGGATAAGATTTTCTTATTAGAGCCGTGCCGCTGTTGATGGCTATGAAGAAAAAAAGAATTAGGAATGAAGAAAATAATATGGAGCACTCCAAAACAATACCTAATTTAATATGGAGCAAATTCAAGAGCCAAGAGCCTAAAAGATTAGAAAGATCTTTTTTTTGAAGAGATTAGCACAGGCGAATGTCTATGTGTAGGCCTATAAGAACTTCGAAAACAGCCGAAAATAAATTGGCAGAGAATGGGCCAATTTAGGCATTATAAAGATTACGAAGATTCAGAGACGTAGATCTTCGAGTGATAAATTGGTAAAACAATAATTTGCTATCAATTAACAAGCATAAAAATAAAATTTATGCTCATGTGCGACGCTTCCTTGTACATAAAGAACAGATGAGGTCACAGATTTGTTTGAGCAATTATCAAGGGGCTAAAGTATATACAAGGCGTAGTTCACAACGGACAAATTGTGGGAAAAGAATTGAATGTGAACTCAGGCCATATAGATAATGGTAATTTTGCCATTGTGATTCAAATTGAATCACCAGAACTTTTTAAATAACACATCGTCGGAGTGTCGACTGTCGGCTGTCGATACACTCTCGGAGGTTGATTTATTTGGATAAACATAGCAGCAGCACGTGTGATTTGAACTACATCGTAAACTAGCATTTGAATTTGCATGACAAATGAAGTCGCTGAGATTTGGCATCGTTCAATTCTCTGTCATTTTTTTGTTCTATCTCTATCTCTCTGAGACTCTCTGCATATCTGTCATTCTGAATCTGTGTCTTTCTATCCCTCTTCCTCTCTGTTTTCCTGCGTTTCTTCCAACCGAAATGTTGTTTTGGTTCAAATAGGCACATTTCCGAGTATTGATGTAAAACGCAAACAATCGTACAAATTCGGAAACAAAAACAACGTTGGGAATTTTTGAGGATCATTCACCATTTTAAGAATTGAGTAGCCAAAACAACAAAAAACTCAAATAAAATGGGTATGCTTTGACAGCGAGATTTCGACACAGACACATTTTGTGAATGAAAAATGAACTTCAAATGAGTGCACCCACATACGAGACATAACAAGTAGTCTCTTTGTCACTCTCATCGAGACTCTCATACATAAACATACTGCGATACATTTTAAGACGCCACAAATTGGCACACGAAAAACAGCACACACAAACAAAAACATTGGATATTTGCTACCGAAATACAAATCGTCACCTTGACTTTGGCCAGTAAACATTTTACGTTAAGCAAATCGGGTTTGTTGTTTGTATCAATCGCAATTTAACGATCACATGTGAACCAAAAAAACACCGTGGGTCTTTGTGAAATCTCTGCAAAAATTCGTGAAATGATAGAAGAGTTTTTTTTATTGAAAATCAATCTGGCGCTGACATAATTGTATTATTTATATCGAGGTGATGCTTGCATTGCGATAACCTGTACAGGCAGCTGCTAGACTCTCTTTTGTTTTTTTGAAAAAATGCACGCATGTTCCTGAATTTTTTTTCCTCTCGTGTCTTTCGACACGATTGCATTGAAAATACCTACACCTTCGTCTGTTCTGACAGCGCAATGAAATGGATCGACTTTTTTTTTCGTCACATGAAGCACTCTAACTCAGATTCATTCAATCAATTATTCTTCTCGAAATGTAAAACAAAGGCGACTTTTATGATGTCATTTACTTTTTTGCAATTAAAAATTCAAGCGGTTCGAATGAATTTTTGCAAGAATGTTCAATATGTATTGGCAATGTTATATCATCCATTCAGAATTTGATGTATTCTTGCATTGAAACGTTGTAAATTACAACGCTATAATATGCATTACAACGCATGTTGAAACTTCAATGACGAAGCAAAGCCTCATCGAAGCATACAGTACAACAGTGTTTTTTTCTCACATAACTACGTAAAACTTGAAAATGAATAAATTCATAAAGTAAATGCTTCATATTAAAAAAGAAATGTAAATAAATCGGTAGACAAAACGAATGTGGAAAATTCAAATATGTAGAATAAACATAGATAAATATGAAATTATTCAGCATCTTAAAGAATTTTACGTATTTCTTAATTATGAATTCCAATGAGGCAAGCCATCGTCATTTTCACTTTAAGGTTTATTTAAACGGTTCAATATACAATGAATCTAGATTAAATTTAAAAAGAATTTCAACTTGAAATCCGTTCTCGTTTCATATTTGTACAGACGCAGAGACAATTTTTCCACACATCTGTGTCACGATTTCGAGAGATTAGGCGCAAATTTACTTATGAACAAGAGAGAAAAATAATCATCATCATTTCTCGCAAAGTTCGAAGTTAATATATTATAGATGTTTTATGGAATTTTGAGCACATATGCTTCGATCTCGACATGTGATTAAATTAATCAAGATGAAAGAGTTTCCATAGAATTGGACTCAACGTTGAAATGGAAGAAATTTTTTGCTTTTTAGCGAAGAAGATATTGCGTGTATAGAAACGATTTTCTGACCACATTGCATTTTCTTGTTTTTTTATGAAAAATGTTCTATGCACCATGCACCATGTTCGGAACATTGAACCATGTTCATTGAACATTTTTCAGTAGTACTTTTAGACGTGATTTTCAACTACTCCTAAATTTTTTTCTCTCTTCTAATACTCTCGTAATTTTTTGCATCATTTTCACCATTTCCGTCTGGTAGGAAAGTTATTGTGAATGAAAAACGCAGTAGAAATGTTCTAGATGCGAGAATGACATGAAGAGAATGACACCGTCATTATTCCACAATTTTTGTATCATTAATCCACAAATGATTAGATGAGATGCGAAAAATTGCAATTCAGTGCAATTTTGCGTCATCAAATGGATTTGATGATGCGCATTGGTCGGTCATGAATCACACTCTGGTCAAGGCCAATAGTCTGACTAAGAAATGTATCCCACCATTAGATGTTTATTGTTTTATTGTCGGATTATTGTTAGAAATCACATTTCGATTCTGAATTTTAGAACAGTCATATTTCCTTGAATAAATCCTACCTCAAAGCAAGTTGTTGAAATATATATATATAACAACAATGACAAAAACAAGAAATATAAATCCTCCGAAAACATTACTACGTTTATAATAATGTTTTAGTAAGAAATTTAGCATTTCGTCATCAAAACGCCAAATTTGATTGGGAGTCACATTGAATTTTTCCCAAAATTCTGTCTGAGTCAGCGAATGACACTCGCAGAGTGTTTAACATATCACAAGATCTCTACCAAATGGGTAAGTTAGGTTCGAGGGGAGAGAATTTTTAATGCATCGTCGGTTTTTACCGATCGACTGTTGATTACATTTTTTTAGCGACATTTGGTTGATTACGTGACAACTAGCAAATAAGTGACGTTCTTTTGAATTTACAATTGATCTGTCGGTTTTCTGTCGAAATTCCACAATGATCTGATGTCAAGACGTTATAATATCGATTGCACGAACCCAGTGTTAAAAATAAATTGTAATTGAAAAGTGAAGAGCGAAAAAAAAACTGCAATCATAATAAATTGATAATCAGATCGCTGTTTTTGTTATAATTTATCGCAAAAATCTACAAATGCGTCAAACGAGATAAGATGAAGAGACGAAATACCTTAATCGATTGTTGTCAAGACGTTTGATTAGTGTTAAATATTGTTTCGCAAATTGGTAATTGCACGGCATGTCACTCTTCACGATTGGCGATTGACGTCTTTGGGGCACACTCACACCGGGCGATAACAACAACAAGAACGAACAAAAATAAAATCACAACAAAAAAAAAATCGTTGTAAACAACGTGTCTTTGTTATCGAACTTTGATTTTAATGTCAAGCACATACAAAATGTATCCAATAAAAAAAATATAAAATCGAAGGTCCATCCGTGCGGCATGCACACAATATGCGTTTCAAGTATGCACAAATCGGATTGATTGGTTGCGCGCGCTAGTCGAACCACCATGAACAAATTCAAGCACATAAAATGATATCACTAAATGAAACTGCACGAAAAATGCTGTGTATGATATGGTCAAGCCAATGTCAATGTCTGATAGAGAATAGATTCTCTACGGAAATGATGATTCCGGTGTGGCGAAGAATTAGCTCGCGATAACCAACGCAACTAGTTAAGCACTGAACGAGAGAGCAAAAAACACTGATGATGCACAGAGAGAAAAAAAAACTTATTCAAAGAACGGAAGTTTCAATATTCGAAATAGTTGGGGAATCTTCATGCGTGCTCGTTCGAGAAAGAAAAAAATGTCCGCATCGTCAATGCTGAATCGTGAATGTCCACCACAATTTCCGTATCGTATTCAACTGAAACAATTAACGTTTTTTTGTTTACACTTGTCAAAATACGTGATAAAATTATGATTTATTGCCGGACAAAGGATAATGATTAGTGTGTGCGAATGTGTTTCAGATGAAAACTTAATTATAAAATGCCACTGACTTCCAACTAAATCACACAGTTTTATTCACGCAATTGACTGGAACTGACTTTAATTTGGCTCAACTAAATAATATTTCGGTGATTTTTGTTTTTCGTTCCTTTTGTTTATTGCCAATTTTTGTCGCAAACACACTCGCAATTTTAAATGAAAGACACGTTTTTACGGCTGCCGAACAATTATATTTTTTTTTAAATAAATGCTTCTTCGTCTGAACGGTGTGCGCACTGTTGAATGAAACAGCCAAATGGATTTGAATTTGAATAAAGAATTCAAATTCATTACATTTTTCACGGCTAACAAGCATAACTTTGACGACTTGTAATTGGTTGCGAGCATTGAGCTAAGCGCGCTGTGTATGGATGGCAAAAACACATATATTTACAATTAAATGACACATTAATCTATCGCATATGATTCGTAATAAGCCAAACAACGCCAATAATAACGTCTGTTTTATACGACAACCAATTATATGCAAATTTCCGTTCAATGTGGTTGATGATGTGTGTAGGTGTTCATGGGATGTATAAAAAAAAATATATATATATATCAAAAATGCGCGCGCCTGCCACACTCCAGTAATAACAACAACAACGAAGATGAAAACAATCACAAACAAAAAGATGGATGTCAATTTCAATAAGTTTACTTAATGTGTTTGATGAAAACAACTGAAGCGAATCACGAATGATTGATAGACAATTGGTGCCAAGTATGCGTATACGGCAGGCTTTTCGATCGAATGTTAAGCATTTTGTCGTGAAAATAGTTTGATCATAGAGTTTTTCGATACGATGTTCTAAATTGGTTTGAAATTGCTGTAAATTTTGTTCGGAAAAAAAATTTCTGTCAAAATTCATCCAAAATTCCATGCTTGGATTGATAGCAAAATGCCATTAAATCAATGCGAATTTTTTCTACGAATTTTTTTCTGTGAAATTGATGAAAAACCAAAATGCGAACGAACCGAACTGCCAATTTACGCTTGATGTCACAAACAACGAATAAATTAGTGCCGGTAGCGTTTTGAATGACCGACAAAAAACGTGCTCTTTGATGTTCTCTGCACACATTAATACATTAGACTCTTGTGGATATTATAATCAAAACAAACCATTTAATCCTCGTTCGTTTCTTCGTTCCCTTCTCTCTTCAATCTATGCATAAAATTAAACCAGTTTGGATTCTCCATTTAGGTTCATCTGGTTTTTTTCTTCGATGTTGGTATCAAATTTCCTTTTAAATTTTTTCTTTGCCTTGCCTCAAACGCAATCAAAAGTGCTTTACTTCTGAATTCCGTCTATAATTTGTGCATAGTTGTGTGACTCGCACTTTCATGGCGTATGTGTGGTTTAAACATGGCGTACGTACGGCATAAGTACGTATGAGATTGGCATACCCAAAGCAAACAGCAGACGCATCAAAAGCCACTCGGATCAACTTAGATAAGCTGATATACGATAATTATACCATGTGCAAATTTGTGGATGGCTTTCTTTTATGTCAACAATGCTTATTGCGGTAGAGAAGAAGACAAAACTGATGCATTATGCTTGCAGAGCCGGTTTATGAACGATAAAAAAAAGTGAGTGTGATAAGAGCACGACAGCAAATGACACACCAATAAGTTTTGAAATAAATTCGCGGGCTAAATTTAGAACTGCGCGTCGCAAACGCATTCTTTCTTGCTCAGCTCATATCTCAAATAGCTTTATGGCATATTATATTTTATAATTCGGTTGATTGACATGGCTAAATGTGAACATTTTTTTCTTTCGGCAACAATTTTTATCAAAGCAGTCCAATTCAGTAATAAAAATGATGATAAAATTAATTACTCCGTTTCGTACTCCAATTTCGAAGTGTTAAATTGATGTGTTTATTTCAAGTTAAATTGTTTTCAGTCATCCCTGAGCAAATAGAACAATTTGACTGTAATTTTCGTTTTCACCTTGAGGAAAAATTGTCGTTTTTTTTTCTAGAATACGGAGAAAACTTTAACGAACGATGAAAACTTCGTAGAATTATAGAAAGAAAAACTTCTTCAAATTAAGTTTCCTTCATCCGAATTCGACGGAAATTTTACGGAATCAAGAAAACTTCGACAGGAAACTTTGAAATATTATTTTTCGAAAACTTTGACACAAATTATACTTCGATAGAAATTGTTGTTAAACTTGACGTTTTACAAATGTTTACTTTATCCAACACGAATTCTCAATGATTTGACATAGATTCAAGCCGTAAAATTAGTTAAAATGTAGAGCTAAAGCATTTGCTTTGTTCGAGTGCTATGAAATCGGTTCAAGTGCATCGAATTGAAAGAATGTGAATATTTAGTTTGAAAATGCTAATTCGATGCTTGCAAATATTTTTGTCATTACGTGGGTAAATTGGAAGTTCCCAGTGTTTTTACGGTGTTTTTTCCTCAAATTTTTTCATTATTTCGAAGAAAAAAATCGAAAAAATAACATTTTTTAACAAGGAAAAGAAGAACATTTCTCGTCAAAATCGGGAAAACCGAAAAATTCTTCGAAAAGAAAAAGCGGGGTATGTTTTGTATTTGAAGCATTAGAAACTTCCCCATCGCCCATTAGACATAAACTGAGTAATTGTCACGACTTTCCCTTTTTATCGTAACATTCAATATTGAATCATCGTTGGCTGGCCGTTGTGGCCACAATGACGCAAAATGACACATCCGACCGAGAATGCAACTGCAAAAACAAAGCAAAATGCACCAAGAAATGGTGACATATCCATTTATGAATGGATTGAAGTCGCTAGGGTTTTCCGTTTGATTAAATATATGTTGTTGTTTATGAAATTATAATGAATAATTTGATGCAGTATGCACTTTATTAGCGTTGAAGGTTAGATCGAACAATAGAAAACTAGATGAGTCTCCCATTCGGCACATTGTATGTTTTTGCTAAGAATCGTGAGTTTCAATTCGAAAAGCCTCACATAAAACTCCTGAAGTTAGGCAATGTGACGGATTGAAGGAAAACGCGAATTGACGAATCGATCGATTTCATTAACACTGTTAATTTAACAGTGTACATTATGAGCAACAAGAGTGATGCGATTTTGCTAAATGATGATTGAGCCCGACTAATTACACTTTTGTATATGGAACAAAAGCGTTTGCATTTTAAATGCGATGTATTTGTTACACGAGCAGAGAGTGTCGATATTCCGATAAGTTTCAACGATATAGAAAATTATACCAGGGCGAATACTGCAATTTCAATATATATGTATATAAAATAAAATAAAATCAAAAGCACGGTTTGAAATTGCAAAATCATTTACATAAAGCGCACACTCGATCTTGACTTGAATAAAGGTGTTAAATTAACTTTTGCCAATGATTAACGCCAAATTAGCAATGCCTTATTGTGGTGGCGTGAATTAATTCTAATTGTAATCGCGCTTTGACTCATCGATTTATCTCCCTCTTTGAAAGGCAAACGATCAGAAGAGAAAAAAACAGCACAAGTTCTCTACTTAATTTGTATGCCGTAATTTGAAACCCCGTGAAGGACAAAGAACGAAAAAAAACATCGAGTCATAATGTGCAATTTATCATTAAAAATGATTGAATGATACTTACCGTTCTGTTGTTGGCTCAGCACAGATCAGCGGCTGTTTCAATTCAATCACTTGACCATTTTTCTCCTTTAGCTGACCACCATTTTCCATGTAATACTGGACCAACTCCGATAATGTTGCAAATTTTTCGCCTGAAATTGTCATTAGATTAGAAAATTGTTCAAATTTTGTTTGGAAAGCGATTGTATTATGAAAATAGAAATAGATTTAGTTAGAAAAAAAATGAACTTGATAAAGATGATATTCTTATCTAGACACATTTCCCTCCAGGAAAATTACGTTCAGAAAATTTTCGTTGAAGAAAATTTTGTCCAAAAAAGTTAAAAAAAAAAATTACTCACGAAAACAGATCTACCAAAACCAAATCACAACTTACCGCCATACAAATCAAAGAAATCGCCATTGTTTTGGATCTTAATGTGGGTCACCTCTTGTCCGCGACGCACTGATAACGTAAATGCACCGGGATTTGATGATGATAGCCGTGCCAAAAATGACCCATCAAAGCCACGTTCCAAAAGTAATGTTTCAGCATCCACGCCGCTTATGGATGGATGAAACCATCTGCAATATTCCATTTGAAAACGAACAATCTTTTTAACATTTGAAATTACAAACGATTTTTAAAGTAGTTGATTTATAGTGTTGAAGGGTGTATTTAAAATTCACGTATAAGTAGTGTTTGACAAATTGAGAGAATCGATTGCTTTTTGCACAGGGTTTTGCTTCGGAACGAAAACTCATGTGCCTAGATTAGGTTCGAGTTGTAGTTCGTTGAAGCTGTTGAACATTGAACGTCAACTGAAACGTTACGCATTTCCATTCGCAGCCACAGCCACACTGATGGCACGACCACACCGATACACACAAACACACATGAATGCAATTTTCGTCACTACATTTATTCTATGTTCGCCCGTGCGCACTGCAACTGGAAATAGGCAAGTTTTGCTGACGCACAAACACATAACAACTATGAAAATCCAATGCATACAGCGCGCTGCACATCCACTTTTGCATCGACTCACAACCACCAACGAAACGCACATATGTTGCGTTCTTTCAAAACTAGAGAAAACGGGTGCCCCGAGAAACAGAACATGACTATCACACACACACGTACGCGTCAAGCGAGTGGATTTTTCATTACAGAGGAACGGATGGATAAAACCTCGATTCAAGCTATAGTTGATTTGGAAAGCAAACCAAGCTGTAGGTTGCAAAGAAGAAGGGGTGAAAATAAACCACTGAAAACTGCTTTTCATCATACGCACTGGATGGCACCGCACCGCACCTCACTCACTCATGCACATACACAGACACAGGTATGACTCTCCAGCAAGGGTCGTTTTTTCTGCATAATTTTTAACCTTGAAAACTTCTCTATCCGGTGCATATAAGTATGTGGAGCTATTAGCGGACATAGGGTGCATGAATAATGCGAAAAAAAGACTGTGTGTAAATGGCAGCTCGCCAAGTATTTTCGACAAAGAAGAACATAAATCACGGGACCTCAAGGCCACCGTGACATTCACTAAATAACCAGAACCAAATTGATACATGCCACAGATGGCTTCTTGCGATTTCCCATGCCAACAAGCTCTTTGTGTGTATGTTTCTCTCTCTCTCTCTCTCTCTCTCTCT
>NW_022595257.1:100846-138042 GCF_009176505.1 Sitodiplosis mosellana
TCTCTCTCTCTCTCTCTCTCTCTCTCTCTCTCTCTCTCTCTCTCTGTGTGTGTGTGTGTGTGTGTTTTGTCTCCAAAATATTTTATACACAATTCTATTTAATGAATGCAACTCATCAAGTGACAAGATACTAAATCTCTCCATCAATCATTGTTGATTACGTCAAGAATTCATTAGCAACGTTATGAAGAATCATTCTTTTTGTTTGTATTCATCGGAACCATTTAGAGAGCTAAGCAGTAGAAAAGTTGGTTTTATTGAAAATTGTCCAAAGAATATATGGATTTCTGCGATTTTGTCGACCAAACTGGAAAAAATTCGCTCAGTAGATAAAACTATATTGATTTTGTCTTGATTGCATTGTCAAAATGTCAGCGGGAAAAAAATGTGGTTCAAACAAAATTTACGCGAAAAAATCGTCTCTCCGTCTATCTGGCCCGAACAACGACAACAAAAAATGTCTTTATCAAATGCTGTCATATGTCAAAGATAGTATAATCCATGATTTCATTTATGGTACGTCGAAGGTTAACTGCGCTGGTATGGCTGGGATTCTATCAGCCAAATTGCATTTTTTTTATGGTTTGTTTCGTGCTGAAATTGTTATTCGTCGAAAACTTTCCGTATGTGGTTTTCGATCTGGGCTGAGTTAACACCAAACAATGGTTTTTTTGGCAATTTTTTGTTGTTTCTGTGTGTGGTTTTACGTTTTTTTTTTATCGCAATATACCCATGATATCTTTTTTATGTGTACACAAAAAAAAACAGAAAAAATAGCATTTGTCTCATTTATTAAGGAGTGTTCTAGATTAGATAAAATGTTCTGTATGTATTCAGCGCTGGTTTTTTTCTCGTCCGTCCAGCGTTGCAGACTCAAAATTCGATTTTCAATTCAATTTATAGATTATACACCGCTTTATGTTTACACAAAAACAACTATTGAGACGTACAAATGAAACTGAACGTTTGAGTTAGGTTTTTTGAAACCTTTAATTTTCAGACAATTAACATGCTAGCCAGGTTATGGTGCCTGTTTCAATTCCATGGATTTTTTTTTGTTTGTTTCGTTGTTGTTCGTTTGGCTTTTGTTGTTGTGTGTTCAATGGCGCGATGCGGCTCACCGTTTTGGTGATTTTTTTATTTGTCTGACAGCGAGAGAGACATTCACAAAGCACACAATTTGTGAACGATAACAAATCAATTATGTATATAATATACCGACGCATTTTCGGTGTATATTTATTAATATATCGTAGGTTGTCAACCGGTTTCATTAAGCGCTGCTTTTTTTTCTCTTTCTCTTTTTGTAGCAGTGTTGTGAATCTATCAATCAATGTAATTTTAGGTGTGCGATTTTTTTTTTGGTAGCAATACGAATGAGCTGCTTTGAGGGCATTGGATCATCGAAAAAAAGGTTACTTACAATAATTCGGAAGACCGTTAAAGACCATCTTTGTGTCGGTTTTTTACAAGTGCATATTTTAATAACCTCGTGAATTTGGGTGAATTTTTGTTGAAAGAGAGAGGGAATAAATACACAGATCACATGTGTGATTGACTAGGGGGTAGACAAGAAATAACACTAGAAGAAAACTAGCAAAAATTGAGCATACTAGAAGTTACTAGAAGAATATTTGTGAAAAAAATGAGTGATGCCTCTTCCATAAGAATAGCATTGCCAGTAGTTTTTATATGGACAAATTCTTCCATTTAAAATATACTGCAAATGCTTTGCTTATGGAGTTCAAATGTTTTGTTTACAAAATGTACCGTTAATCGTTCCATAAGAAATGCATTGGCAATGCTATACTTATGGAAGAAGCAATGGTACGATACTAGAAATACTAGCAGAATATTTGCGTTTCTGCTTGTATACTAGAAAAACTAGAAGAAACTAAACGCATATTTGAACCGATTTGAACAAACTAGTTATACTAGAAATTGGTGTCTAACCCCTAGTGTGATTGAGAAATGATTCCATTAAGAATAAGATCTCAGAATTGAAATGAAGTCAATCCAAATTGAGTTGATGATATCAATTTGATATCGAAGTGATGCCGAGTCAAAAGAAGGATCAAAATCGATCCAATTTTGGATCAAAATCGATCCAATTTTAGATCAAAATCGATCCAATTTTGGATCAAAATCGAACCACAATCGAGTCATAATCGAGACATAATCAAGTTCTAATCCAAATAACACACAAATTACAAGATTATCTCAGTTTCATGTGAGTTAAATAAAAAATGAAGCTAAAATTCGACATCAATTCGATTTCTATTTACTCTTTCGAATCAATTGTAAGGAAAAATGTAGCTTCGAATTGGGACGAATATCAATCGAAGACCATGATGGCTATAGCATTTTATATATGAATTCTAGAATAAAATTTTAGTCTCATTTATACACTCCTCTATGCAAGTTGCATGCGGAACTTATAACATTATAAATTGAAGTAACACATATATATGTTAATTCTTATAAGCTTAACAAACCCAAGTTTCTCTTTGCTTTGCAAATGTTTCATTTCAGTTCGTTGATTCAATTTTCCAGTGTATATTTCGTGTATGCAATCTCAAACTTGAACTCAATCTCAATGGCACAGAAATGCAGAGCATACTGTCCAGTTAAGTGCATACGAATGAATCATGTTTCCATCGCTGAGTGATGCGTAAGCTAATCTCGTTTCGACTTGATTAATGACTGTGAGTGTAATTTGATGATATCATTCGTAATGAAAACTGCACGTATGTGGAAATTGTACATTCCATGTAGGATTGTACGAGAAATTAGAATACAAAAATCAAGTGCATATAGAAACTCGGCCCAACTTGTTCTTGAAGACCTAATTCGCTCTTGAAACCGAATGCAGCTCATTGATAGCTTGTTGCGCTAGCAATAAAACTGACTCATAACATCATCGACGGTCTCGTAAAATTCAACTTTTTGTTCAGCAGTTGAACGCTTTCCACGATTACGAAACAAATCAGCTGCTGCCAGTACATGCCTCTTGTTCATATAAAATTCATTTTTTGTGAAACCATACTTTCGTTTTAACACAACACCAACAATAGCAACAAAAAGTAAATTCCACGAAACAGCGAACAGACAGCGATTTTCATCTTTGCAATAGCTCATTCAATGTGCTCATCAATTTATAACGTGTAAATTAATTCATGTGCAACGAATCAGACGCTTGTGTGCTGTGTGCTGCGCGCTGCTATTTTTTGATATTTACTCGTTCGGTTCACACATTCGTTTGCCTTCTATTGCGTGAAGTGTAATTATTTTGCCATGTTTTTTTTTCTCTCCTCTCTGACAAAATTGACTTATGCACACTATCGACGTGCTAATACGTGTAAAGTCCATTGAGTTGGTAATGATGCGTACCAGCCCAAGGGGGCTTTTAAAATTGTTATCTCAAATTGAATGCGAATTTAATATTTCAAAAAAATAGAGACGAAAGTCAAGAAATACAAGGAAAAGTTGGAAATAAAACGAAAAAAAGGGAATAACTGTGAGTGAGTGAGAGAGAGAGAGATAGAGAGAAATTCGAGTCATTTGCATTGCGATAACGATGCTGTAATAACGGCATGTGTGCATGACATTCTAAAGGAAAAGAAAAAAAAACGCTCGCCCCAGATTAAATTCTTATCATGAATAAACTTGCAAACGTTCTGTCTGTGAGTTTTTCCCCCATTTAAATGCTTCCTAAATGCCAATTGAGTGCCTTTTAATAATTGAATCGGAATCGATAATAATGAATTGCATATTTTTTGCCATCAAATTGATTTTAAATGAGTTTTTATGTCGATCAGCTGCCGAGCAACCCATAATTCAAAATAGCAAATCCCCTGGATGGAGTAGCATACATACCAAAATATTGAAAAGCCTTTTTGTAAAATTCATTGTATCAATTAGAACTTACAGCCGATATATAACAATAAATAGAAACAACAAATGATAAAAACAATTGAAAGCCGAAAAGAGAGAACCCACATTGGTGCTGCGTTTATCGAGAGCTGGCCGTCAAAATTCGATCAGCCAAGTGAAAAAACAAACACACGAAGAGCCAAAAAAAGAAAAAACAAAAATTGCAGTATGGATGTTTTTGTTTGGAAAAAGAATAATTTAAATTATTTGGAGGTCAATTGGTAATGTGGTTTAATTTGATTTCAATGCCTATTATTTCATCGTCGTTGTCGTTGTCGTTGATTGTTTGTATTTCTCTATGCCTTTTTTTCATTCATTTCCGTGAGCTCTCTTCTTGCCTCTTCATGTGTGCGTCGATACACTATTAGGCACACAATTAGTGTGTGAGTGAGAGTGTGTTATCGGTGGGGCTTTAGCAGTAAATAAACGATTCAAGTAATAAATACATAAACTAAGCGGACTATAAACGTGCAATAGAGTACCTAATCATACAGAGGAGTGTCACAATTAGAATTTCAATGAGTTTTTTTTTCTGTCGCGTTCAGCTACCGAGTTCATTGCAACAATCGAGCAAGCGAACGGACAAATTGAATGCAAATTTGGCCCAATGAACGGTTTTGAATGTAACAAGACCAAAATTGAGTACTCAAGCCAAAAACCGTTGAAACAACGATTCGAAAACCACTGAAACAACGAATCGTTGATCATTTAGTTTAAAAAAAATGCTGTTTGTGTGTTGAATTCAATTTGAGCGCACCAGTTATGGTTAAATTCATTTGCGAACCCTCGCCGAAAAATAAAAGCACGAGAATGAGCCATCGCGCGATATGAATCACAAATTGCAATCAACATTTAGATATGTTCGTTCAAGTAGTGTTTGTATCACGCGAATAAGTGATTTGAATTGTGTATAACGGTAACAATTAAGCTTCATCGCTCGCTCGCTCGCTCTCTCTCTTTCTTTGTCTCGCTCACTCTCTCTCTCTCTATGAAGTACACAAAAGAAGAAAAAAAAAACATATGGGCACATCATAGATTCCGACATTGAGTGAACATTACGCGTTAAGCGGGCGAACGAGCGCGCACGTTCAATAGGCGACGAGGTTGTTGTCGTTTTATGAATCGTAAATCATCATTTCTTCTATTTTCCCTCAGCATATATATGAATCGCGCGCAATGCTCACAACCAATAGTGTGTTTTTTTTTCATTTTCTTTCTATACGTGCTCTTCTAATTCGAAAAAGCAAATCGAAAAAAGAAAAAAAAAAGTCGTCGCGATTTTCGTTTGTTGTTGTGTAGCGACAACACATTCACATCCATTGACTTTGTATTTCTTCACATCAATGGATGAGTTTTTTTTTTCGTTCATTCGCTTTGGCTTCTGAAATTTGACCGGCAACCGTTTAGGATTTTTTTTCTCTGCATAGAAACAACCGAACTGTACACAGAGTGCTTTTTTTATTGCTGACAAGCAATCTTTTCAAGCACGTTTTGCAAAATCCAGTCAGTTCTCGCACAGTGTCTACTCAACGTAGACATTTTCTCTCTACTACATGCTTTTAGCGGTATGTATTCAATGAATACACAACAGCAACAACAGCAACGGCAACAACAATGCCTATGAACCTAAATGATGTTCGACTCGTACATATGGTCGCTGCTGCTGCTGACTCGAATGTGGCGCAAGACGATAAACACATACACACATACACACATACACATATGTTTGAAAAGCATGCGGTGCGATATTGTTTAGAATTAGGGTGGACCGTTATAGGGAATTGAGAAAAAAATACAACCAAATCGAATGCACTGAGTGAACTCTATGGGTTTTCGGTTGATTTTCGAAAATACTTTTACAAAACGCATTGCCAGTTCATTCGGTGGTTACTCTAAAGCAGCCAGAGTGTGCAAATGAATACATATAATATGCGGACCAAATGATTACTACACAAATAGTGCGGCAACGTTTTGAATAACACACGATTGAAAGTGGCTCATATATTGTGATATATTCATTGTTTATAATTTACAACACAACTCTAAGTCAGTCTGAGCGCAAGCCTCTGATTTTTCTTTGGAACATTTAATGATGTCAAACGAAGAAACAATTTCTTTTTCTTTTGAATGTCTCTATTTTTTGACGATGATGATGCGTGATCGGTTCAAAAATGAAGCGAACAAACGTACGGGGCCACAAATGAAACAATCGAACAGATGGTGGCCAATGGAAGTATGCACACAACTTGAAGAACAATGTAAATATTGCACAAAAACCCGACAACGGATTATGGAAGACGAGCTTGCCGGCCTCGCAACCGTAATGAATAATAGAAAGCGCAAACATGTAATGTGTACGCCTTAATTGGTTCGAGTTGGATGTGGATCGCATATTGCCGTCATTGTCGTCGTCAGCTAAAAATGCATCACGGAATGAAATGAAAGTACGTTGCATCAAATGATGTGCAATGGGCAGAGAGAAGAAGAAAACACACACGCAATGAATTAACAAAGCGGTTTCGCCTGCACACTCAACGAACTACAATGACACGACGGGATAGAAAGTGATGGCACAATTACATGCACATTCAGTTCGGACTGTCGGCTTTCAATTGTTTCGAATTTGTACAACAACAAAAGATGAGTAAGCAGCGCATTGCATGATGATCATTTTTGCACGTACGAAAAAAAAGGTAAGCGAGATCATTGACTCTGGGGCTTATTTGACTGGTTGTTCGCACTTTTTTTGCCGTTTTTAAACACTTCCCAAAGTCATGATTCAAAATTACATCGAGAAACCACTCGAAGCGATGATTGAAAGAAAGAGAAAGAAATATGAGTTGTCTAGATGGGAAACATGAACTCGAAATTCCTTCCATCGGAAATAAGAGGATGACTTGCTTTCGAATCGTTCAGGAATTACTTACAATGGATCAATCCTATCGAAGCTTGAACAAGCCTTTGAACATGTCGTTTGGCTCAACGTCTCATCGCTTTGAACATTATTCACTGCATCGCGATCTTATTGACGCCTGTCATCACTCATTTCAATTTTTTCGGACATTTGTTGCCATCTCACAATAAATCAAGAAACAACACAGCTTTCGTCGACTAAATTACATTGCGAAAAAATTGCGGTAAAGTGGAGAAAAAAACAACGCACATTCAAAACCATTTTTCTATTTTGCCGACATCATAATAATAGTCTCTATGACAAGCAGATATTTGGGATTTGGTGCTCAACACAAAACCTCATTCGATTTAACAGCGGAACGCGCTTCGACTCACATTTTCACAATATGGATGGCATTCTATTTCGTACACTCATTTATCATTCAACGGTGGCGTCGATCGGTTTTTATTTTGACCCTGTATACCGATCATGTAGCCCATTTACAATGCCGAAAGACCGAGAAACCACTTCAAACGCTGTCGAATATAATAAATTCAATGGAATGAGTTTGAAGCCAAATGAAAAGCATTAATTTAGTGGTGATCGCTTGCATTTCAAATCCAATACGAATTTTCACACACATGATGACAATGGTGGCACCTCTTTTGTTTGGTGTAGTGGTGGTGGTGCTGATGATGGTTAATAGAACAGGTGACCTTCATCTAAACCCAAAGACAAACTCATCATTCAACTTAGATGCCAAAACACTAACGAATGAACTTCAAACCCTTCATACTGACACACCGCATCACATATTCAATGCGGCGAACGAAACATTCTGTGTCCAATAAGAACGGAAATTGTTTTCTGACACCAACAAAAATCAATTTACATTGCTGTTACAACTGCTGTTTGTTTCAAATAAAAAAGAAAATCCTCTTGCATTATATGAGTTAAAATGAGTACTCATTGAAAATTACCTTCGAGAAAGCATTTTGTAACTTGTTGCCTTAACGCGACTTCAATGATTTGATAACACACAAAAAATACATAAAGCGAAACCAATTTGACAACACTACACTCCGTTGAAATATATATATTTCACTCGTACGAGAGAAGAATATAAAAAAAAAACCTAAATCGCGTTTCGATCGGCTCGACACAGTTGTTACTCTTTTTTATTCGCTTCTTCTTCTTCTATTTTCAATGTGAAAAAAAAAATTGAAGTAATCGAAGACCACCAAAGCATTCGATTTTGTTTAAAAAAAAATAAATAACTAATCGTCAGTCACAATTGAGAAGCACAACAACACAATCACAAAATGTCCTCAGTAATACACATAGGCCTGATAGGGCCTTCCAAATGTTTTATCAACCAATTTCGATATAAAGTTTTACTGAGCAAACTTATTTTTTTTCCTGCTACGAATCGCGAACTTTAACCGCGTGTGTACACACTTTACACCGATGAATGTCTCAAAATTGAACAATATTTGTTAGGGTCGAAATAAAAACTAATGGATTTGTGATTCACTGTGGTCCAAGCTAATCTCCTTATATTCACAACAACGGCACTGTACATTCGATACTCATTTTTGTTCTTCTTTTCTTCTCCTTCTCTTGATTGCAAACAAAGACGAACCGATTCGTTTTCTTTTTCATTCATTCACGGCCTTTTGAAAGCTCGACTTAATTTTTTTTTTTTTTTTTGGTGAGACACAGTGAACACGTTCGAATTTTTTGATAAAAGAAAAACATACACAAATCAATCATTTAATTGGAAATGTTGGTGGTGTCAGTTTAGTGCTGGCCCGCGAAAAAAAATAGGCAAAGAAAGAAGAAAATTTTGTTCGAAGAAGGGGAAAAAAACGTAAAACCAAAACCAGGCAGTCACACTACTGAGCGACGACCGACAATGATGAAGGCTACGATTCTGTACATGAATACACCAAGGAAGCAAAAAAAAAATTGTATAGTTCGAAAAATGTCATAAAACGACAGAGAGGGACAACGTTAGACACACACTTCACACAATTAATTTTCGTCTCTTTTTTTCCACTCGTAAGATTTTGTACGGCTGTATGTGCGCCAATGTGCGTGTGTAGATATGTGAACGTGTGTATTGATGTGAAGAGTAGTCAAGAAGAATAGCAACTGTGCAATGTCGAAGTGCCATGCATTTACAGCCAATCACCGTACAGGCAGAGTACTGTCATCGTTAAGGTATTCCATAACACATTCACAGCCAGTGATTCCATGTGTGTTAGTATGTGTACGTTCTTGTTGGCCAATTTTCGTAGCAGCAATTTTGACAGTTTCAATGGTTCACATTTTTGATTCAAATACAACTGTTTTCGGTTTGAATGATTTTTGTTTTTATTTCTTTCACTTTTCGAATGATAATCTTTTTGATGAAATTTAATTTAATTTAATTGGGTGGTCTTCATTTCAATTAAAAATTACTTAAAATTTCCATAAATTTTTCATTCCAAACCAAAATTCTTTATTTTTTTATGCATTTACAATTTTTCGTTCACTCTTCTAACGACCAATAAATTCGGTCGCCTGCCAACAGATGGCAGTAAAACTCACTACAAATTTCAGCGTCGCCCGACACATACACACACCATCGTTACGATTGTATTGGTGCGTATGTGGATTGTGTGGAACGCGTCGAGCTATAAAATTGTGCAGCTGAAGCATCTGTTGCATTAGTTTATTTCATTTGAAAATTGAAAGCCGTCGCGCTTGACACACAACTCGAAAAATGTTCGTTAAAAATCATCAATCAAATCAGACAACGAATGCATTATAAACGTGAGTTTTGATGAATCGAACGAAATTAAGTGAAAAATTGTGCAAAAATTCGATTTAAATAAAAAGAAAGTGAACATTTTGTGAATTTCTTACAAAAAAAAAATATTTTTCGACTGAAAAATACGTTAAAAAATCCTTTGTTGCGCTAAGCATAATAGAAAGGAAGTGTCGACAGGTGTTCAATAGTGTTGAGAAATTTTTCTAATTTGGGTGTGTGTTTTCTCTATTGCGCCTTTTTCGTAACGAACATAAGGCAAACCAAGCCAAAGAAAAACGAAAATAAAACCAAAAAATGAGCATTCAACTAACAAATACAACGTTCGAAGTGCGAATAACACCGAATAAACGTAAACGAGACGATTTCAAAGAACGAAAGCTTCACCATGGCAGTAACAAGGAGAATAATTTCATGTATAATAATTTTTTGGAAGTAAAATCGATTGCAGAATTACTTGAAAATAAAAGTTGTCCAAATTCAAATTCGAATGGCTACAATGCAAATTGTAATCCATTTGAAATTGTACGCAAACCACCGAAAAAGAAAAACCGAAAAGATTTACCAGAAGACGGATGTTTTGTTAATCCGGCTTTGAATTTAAATGGGCCCGAACATGTTGTTAATCCATTTGAGGTACGACGAGCAGCACCACTTCCAGAGGCCGTTCATCATTGCTTCGAAAATACGGGACTTAATATACGTGGCGAAGAGAGAAAAGTCAACAATCCATATGAAATTGTACGCGAAGGCACAACAGCTGCTGCTGTTGAGAGTAGCAATGGTATGTCGTTATATGCCCTTATGGGAATATTAGTCATTGCATTTTGATTGACGACCGATTTGTATCTCGAATCATTTGGAAGTAGCAACCGAATTTAGCTGGAATATTTTTGGACTGTTTTTCGTTAATTTTTTTCTCGATTTAATTTAATTTCACTTTAATGTGCATTTTTGGATCATTTTGTGACTTTATTGGTGAATTTGTCATTGAAAAATGTTCAATGAAGTGTTTGGTTTGAGTTTTATGCACAAAAATCATCAGACGAGTATTCAAATCTTGGAAGATGAAAGATTGCGAAATAAAGAACGAAAAATAAAAATTAATATTGATTGAAAAGAAGTGCCGTTAGTTTGCTAAAAGTGAATTATGATGAGTCATCATTGATGGCTTCAAATATGCTGGTTTGCAAAGCAATTTAAATCAAAATATTCAAAAATATCTCGGCATTTCGGTCGTTGCTTATAAGATCCAATGAAAAAGTCAACCAATTCTATTTTTCCATTCAATATTAACTCCGATTCTTTCCTATATTTTCTACCTAGGTATTGAGAATCCCTGTCTTGAGGTACCACAAGCTTCATTGGCAATTAACGTTCCATTCACACCAACTGTCGGCCGTCGAATCGACTTCAAAAATATTCCGATCGAAGATTTAACGCCTAGTTCGATGCTCAATCGCCATTTGGTATTTTCGCCCGTAAAATCAGCCGTCATTGAACCATCCGTCACACCGAAGCGTACAAATTTATCGGTAATTAGTGAAGAGGCGGTGGACATAAGCAAAGAATTGGAATGCTATCAATTGGAATTGGAAAATAGTATGAATGAGGCAAAGGTAACAAATAAGCGTGGCAATAAAAATTTAATGGATATCAAACAAAAGAGTACATTTGCCAATCGATTAAGCGCCGCTGGGGCTAAACCAGTTACAACGTTGGAAATCACAGAAGAAGCTGAGGTTGCAACACCGACAAAAGTTGAAGAGCATTCGTGTCATGATGCAAGTGGACATAACGAATGTCCTAAATCGTCGACACCAAAAACACCCAACGAGAACTGCATTGCAAAGTATTCGCTGGACAAATCGATGGACATTAATGAAAATCCCGATGTTGTCTACGAGGAGGTTAATGAAACCCACATAAGCGATGAGCCCGACACGAGCGAACAGGACGTGCAAAATGAACAATTGGAAAGAAATCGATGTGTGGAAGATACGGAACTGTTCAAAAATCCAGCTCCATTTGTTCGCACTTATCGTCGTGATGTACGAAAACGGCCACCCACAGCCAATGTGAATAATGAGCCGGACAAAGAGATCAAAAATGATGAAAAACCAAAAGAAAATCATGAAGTGTTCAGCGGTATCCGCAGTTCAATTCGAAAAAGTATACGAAAATTGATAAATCCAAATGCCGGCAATAAGAGTAAAAACTCAGAAGAAACCACACCAACCAAAGAACAACCAATCCAAAACCACCCTTCATCGAACCTTCTCACCACCATTAGACACAGTCTAAGACGAAAACAACCAAAACAACCATTGGCCACATCAACACCACGCCAATCGTTGAACGATATTTCCATCATTGATACGGCTGAACCCAGGGCCGTTTATAAAGATACCGTCTTTTCGGCCCGAGTTAATCCAGTCGATGAGGATATGCTGCGTCCAAGAACCAATTTACGCAACAGTCTTCGACGATCGAAACATGCCGTAAAAAATGTTTTCAAAAAAGCCACCGAAGACTATGAATTTAGGAAATAAGAACTGATTCCAAATACAAATTATTATAAGACTCATTTTTTTAATAGATATTTCGTTAGTAAGACTCATTTTTTATACATATATAGTTGTTAGTATGAAGCGGCTTATTCGAAGAGGCCATAATCACATTTCATTTTTTTCCGATATGAACAGTTTTTTTTTCTCGATTTCTCATCATTCATCGCACAAAATTACTCGATTTAAGATCACTTTTATTTGCGGTTATTATTTATTTGCACATTTTTTATAGACTAAGCCAAGAAAATCAAGTGTTCAATGACCAAAGTATTGATTTAAGTTCGTCGCATTTGCGAGAGGGATTGAATGACAAACAAAGGAATTTTTTTTTTACCCAGTCTTTGATTATTTATTACTACTCTGAACTCAAACAACTCATTTTTAATAAAACGAAAATTTGTTTTGAAGAAAGCAAAATGGATCAATGGTTTTATTGAAATTTTACTCTTTTTTGGGTATTTTTGACTACGTTTCAGTTGAATTTCAGCTTCTTTTTTTTAGATTAGATAAAGTGTAGAAAAATAAACACTATCATGCACACAGTGCAATGCGGTAAGGAAGTGTAAATTGTACCTTTGTACTCTGAACGTTACTAAGCTCATATAAAAAAGAAGACCATCTTTCGTTCTCTTCAGAAGAATTGTTCCAATTGAGACCGATTTGGATCGTACAATGGACGAAGAACAGGTAAAATTCGAATTGACACCACCAATTCGAGTGTTTTAAATGATTTACAGGAAGCTCGTATGTTTTTTTTTCAGCATGGGTGAAATTTGAGCCTTGAATAGAATTCATTATCATTGCCTTTTGGATTAATGAACGCAAATGTAACCGGAATATTGAACTGTGATTATTATTCAGGGGAAATCTGAAGTGGTTATTGATGATGTCATGGTTTTCGGTCATATTAGTCGTTGCATCGCCTTTAAATTTGCTACAGAAAGACGTACGTGACATATTCCATTTAACAAACCTCTTTGTTTCTCTTCGTTGCCTCTTCTAACTCTACATTCTCAAAATCAAAATGAAAATATTCAAAATATGTGGGAATGTCGTCGAAAGTAATAATTTACGATTCGAGAAGACAAAAAAAAATGAGCCGTTAGCACTTCCGCTGTTGACACAAAGAACTACCGACGAAGAGGGAATGCTCATTTTCTTATTCATTTATCATGCAACCATTTGTTCTATGCATAGAGCATGCATAACCTTCTCTTCACATTCCTTTTGTAAAGAAGGGAAAATAGTACATTTCAATTGTAAACGCAGTCCCGCAGTTTTTTCATCACGTCTAAAATGTGTATGACGTGACCTAACATTTGAAAGCATCAAATTTTCGTTCCTTTTGTGAACAGCTCAGTTTACAGTCAATGACAAATCTAACGTATTTCAGTTTGAATCGATGATTGAATCAAATCTTGAATTTTGAATGCAACGAATTCGAAATAGAATTTCTTTTAAACATTTAATGTGGAGTAATCATAGGTTTGCCCTTCTTTGGAAATCTATCATTGAATTTTAGAGTATTTTTCTAGTAGCTAATGATATTTAATATTTTTTCTAAGCGTAAAGTCCAAACCAACTGTACAAACACTACTCAAATGTTTGTCACTATACTTGGATAGTTAATTAAAAATTCAGTCCATCAATTTTGTTGAAAGAGCTACTTCCTCGTACACGTTTTCGGTTTTTTTATTGCCATACATGCAACGTGGTATAATTTTCATTGCTCGTGAATCGTTCAAGTTTTGTGGTTCAATGGACAAATTTGAACTATCTTACAATTTATATGATCCATTGTTTTAAAAAATAAATTTCATATTTTGCGAGAGAAAGACGAAAAAATAAAAACTTTTACCGAAAATGCGATAGAAGCCTCTCACATTTTGTTTGAAGATAGTAATCGCGTTTCTTTTGCTTTTCCACGGCATATACGATCGACCGTGGCTGTAGAAGAACTGTGTGTATCGTCTAGTCCACATCAACGGGGATGTAGCTCAGATGGTAGAGCGCTCGCTTTGCATGTGAGAGGTAGAGGGATCGATGCCCTCCATCTCCAAATTTTTTTTCTACTGTTATTTTCAATTTTTTATTCATTGATTTCATTATTCTGGGTATGTTGACGTGATTTTTCACCAGAGTTATTTTTTTTAAATAAATTCCCATTAGTTTTCATTACTGTTATTGTTGTTCATAGAATTCATTCAATTTTGGATTGTTATCACTCATTTTCATAGCAATTGCTTTAAAGCACTCTATGACAACGATTAAATAATGTCCGGCATCTCCATGGGTGTTTGATGCTTTTATTCATTTCAATCATTTTCTGAACGTGTTGACATTATTTATCTCTAAATAATCTATAGGTCGAATCAAATTTTTAGTTATTGAATAATTTGATGTATGGTCGCAAATATTTAGGAATCCACAGTGCGTTACTTTATGTTGTTTTCAATGGAATACATTCCATTCCAGAATATTTTCACTCAGTTAAATCAAAGATGGGCGTCTCCACTTCCGAACAATAAAAGCACATAAATACGATATTAGATGAAAAGTGAAGGGTAGTTTATGTCTAAGAGCATTTAGCTCAAAAGAAATGCGTTTTACAGCTTATCGTATATGCCGGTTTATTCATGTTATGCTTATTTTATTCGCAGTATGCGGTGCCCATCCATTATAAGAAAAAATTCAATGTCTGAACAACAAATACTTATGTGATGACTAAAAATTCAATGACAATATTTAAGTTTGATTTTACGTCCAGCTCCGATCAAATTGATGCTAGTTCCTGTTCTTTGGTTGATTTGTTTCAGCCTTTCGCAGAATTTCGGCGGCTTCACCTGCGCACAGTTTTGTATGAAATAACATTTAAAATCATATTATACAAGTATGACAAATTTGCGAAATGCAAAGATTTTATTCAATTTGCAAATTGAGAAAAGTAGTCATTTACATTGGCTTGCTACGTTTTGTAACGTAAAATGTGAGGCAAAATGACGAAAAAACCAATACTATTAAACTTTTTACTTGCATACGACACTCAAAACATTTCGTAAGTCTCGTGCGCTCCCTTATAACAACAAGTCTACGCAACTTATTAATAGTGTGGTAATTTACCATACATTCTGCTCCATACGCTCAGAATTACCCAACGAAAAATTGTGAATTTACCCTGAAAAAGATTTTTTGGAAAAGTAAAGACCCTCTTTTAGGTCTCCAGATTTTTTCCCTGTGAATTTTTATATGTGATTTTGTTTGCGTGTATTGGTATTGCTTCGTCGTGTTGCTTCACATTCTTTGTATAATGTGTGAATTGGCTTGGGTAGACATTGTTCACTCGTTCATATTTACATGCGGTAGACGATGAACCATCTCTAAACAAATGATGGCCAATTTTTTTTTGAATATTTTACCTGTGGCAACCATTCTTGGTGTCTTCCCCTCAACATCTCTAGCATAAATATAAGCTCCTTTTTCAATGACAATTTCCACACGATCTGGGTTGTAAAGCGATCAAATCAATAGAATGTTGCGGATATCACCAATGTGCGGTCTTGTGTTCGTACTCGTCTGATATCTATGGTTGCTAGTGCTGTTGACATGATATTTAATTTTCATTAGCCCCTTTTGAATTTTGTAAATCATTAGAATATTATTGAATTTTACTAGCTGCTGAACATTAAGTATATTGTATTTTAACCGTATCATATCAGTGTTTAAGTTTTCATGATAGTATTCACGGCGAAATATTTTTCGAATGGCTACATTTTGTGCTACTTGAAGATTGTGTATGTGTCGCTATTGGTTGCTGTGGGTTCCCATACAGGAGATAGGTAAGAGAGATGGCTGTGAATCATTACATAATCAACCCTCGTTTTGGCCGATTGATGTACATTATTACCAAGTCGATTCATTACAGAAGCAAAACCAATTATTTTACGGCAAATGGAGTCAATATGGAGATTCCATTTAAGGTTTTCTTGAATTGTAATGCCTAAATATTTGAAGGTTTGAACACGGTTTAGTGTTTTGTTGCACATGGCAAGGCAGCAGCATAATGAAAAGGTGTCTTGTTATGGCAGTCTCCCAAATCAAGATTGGCTCCTTTCGTATTGAGAAAGTCAACGACATTCGAGTGACCTGAAAAAGAACACCGATCAATGAACAAAATCCAAACAATTTCTTGTTTTGTGAAAATAAATGTGCATTTTTTTGCCGAATTCCACTCGGAATTGTTCAATCTTGTCAATTTCATCGTTTTCAATTTTGGTCGTTCGAACGCTTATTAAACGCTAACTTTACACGTTTCGAAATTCGAACGAGCGTTCAATTTAATCTCCACACCTCAAACGTTCAATCGACGTGACGAAATTTCGACAATTTCGTTTGGGAGATATCCGTAAATCGATTCGGTTTGGCTTCAAACTTTCTGAGGTTTTCTTTTTTGGCGATATAATAAGATTCTGAAAGTTTCATGCCATTTCATGCTGATCGCATTTGCACAAGCTTAATTTTGGTCCTCAATTTTTTCCAAGGAAATTTCGACAAATCCATATTTTGTTAGAAAGTTCTTGAGTCAGCAGGTAACATTTTTAGTATCTGAAGTGACGCTTCGCCTGTACTTGCCCTTCTCTTTGATTTCTTCCGCGCTTCGGAATAAAAATAATACGGTAATAAAAAGAACAAATAAAACATAGCACCAAATCAATAAGAATAAGCTAATGAGTGAGCTACCAGCCAAGCGAAGTGATGCCGCAAACGTAGAATAAACGTTTTTTTTCATACCAAACATGGATATGAAAAATACTCGATAATTGTGACGTCTAACAAATGTAACTTCAGAGAAACCGTAAACTGTAAACAAAAATTCTGTCCTTATATCGCACGCTGTATATGATTGACGATTATAATTGATTGGATGATTCTCCACATCTTATCGAGCGATAAACGGCTCGGGTCATATTCGTTTGAAATTTTCGTTATTTTTGTTGTCAAAATGCTATCTGTTGGCCGTGGGTCAACTCTTTTTCTTATCAAACTCAAGGGCTTCGATAAAAATCTAGTTCAAGAACTGAGCTCTGAAAATGTCAAGAAAAAAACAAAACTTTCTCCTCAAGATTGCTTTGTGAACTGTGAAAATGAAGAAAAAAAAGAAACGGCCCTAGTGATTATTGTAGAGCTCGTCGAGATGAAACAAATTGTGCTGAGACTTTGGCCATAGGACAACTTCTGTGACGCCGAGCTCGATTTGAAGGTAAAAATGAACCAATGGAAAAATGTCCATTTTTAAGCAAAATACGGCGTTGGTGTGTCGAGCTCGATTTGAAAATGTGCGTGTCGTCGAACTGAACAATTTTGCCCAATATACCAACCATAAATTTTCATTCTCATGGTACATAAAAGTCAACTGAACTTTCTCTAATTACTTTTTTCCTTGATCATATGAAGCTTTGACCGTCCAGACTAAAGTGTCATAACGACGTACTGGAAAGCTGAATTCAGTCCCTTTAACTTGATGGGAAATGCAAATATTGATTAGATAATCACCAAAAACGTCAATAATTCCGACCACACATATTTATTCGAATCCAAAAGACAATATTTCATTACTAAAACGTCAAATATATGCTTGCAAATGAGTGTCTTACAACCGGGTACATTCCCCTATGTAATTTTTTATCAATTTTGTACCAATTTCCATGACATATATCGATATCGAACGAATGGGATGACATATTCGAAAACAGACAATTGATTTGAATCCTACAATTTATCTACAATCAATTGGACCCATTCTTAATTCGAAAAAAATTTGATTTGTGGGAAATACGTTTTTTGACCAAAATTTGAGTATTCCAGTTTTCGAAAAACTGGATAGCCGATTACTCGAAAAAAAAATTGTTTCTTCATAAAAAAGTACACTAAATATTAAAATATTATCGCTCAATTTGTATTTGCATCCAATACCATTACATTTACTGTGCACATAAGAAAGGATAGGAAATCATTCAATTTTTTTCGGTCATTCTTCAAAAGCGTTAGCATTTGTCTCATTTTAACGGTGCATGAATGACATTAGAGTTTCCACTGCGCTAGTTTCCAATCTTCTTCCAGGCTTTGGGTTGCACTCAGGTTCTCACCATACAGGCGTTGGATTGCCAACACGTCGTCTTCACACAACTGTTCGATTCCATTATATATACGAAACATAACTCCTCCCGCAGCCTCTGAATGATCTAAGCCCAACGCATGGCCGATCTAAAATGTGCAAATTGTATTAAAAAAATTTGAATTATGATTGTTCTGAAGTACACTGAAATGTTTAAGCTGTGGTAGGGGCATACCTCATGTGCTATTACATTCAACAGACTCGTGCGATCTGGGTCAAAATCGGGAAAAAGCATGATTAATGAATTCATATTGAAGGGCATAGTAGATTGAAAAGAAGGAACTATTAGAACCATGCACTCGCATATGAACGCTGCACAGAGTTCCACAGAGTTTGACAGACTCAGTTACAGAGATTCATATACGTAGTGTGCGTTTGAGTGAAACAGCACATCTATGTGCAGTACCGTTCGCGCGTATGCGGTGTTTGCATCTCTGTGACTGAGTCTGCCAAACTCTGTGAAACGCTGTTCACCGTTTATATGGGCTGTAATGAGATGATTAATGTATTTGATTGCATATTGCATAAGCAATATATCGTTAAATTAGATGTAGGCCATATATGGGACATGCCTTATTCCCAATAGATCCTCAATACAAACAACTTTTGTTCTACGGTTGGGTCAAACACCAGACCCGGGATGACCTGGGACGATTTTGTAGCAATTTTTTTCTCTATCCAACAAAATATGGGGTCGACTCTGAGTGTCTCACTTAACACTTTCGATTGGTCAAGATAGCATGAATTTGTTGACACTGTAAAATGACTAAAAGTCCTGAAAAATCTGACGAACTCGAATCTAACTTTGAAGCCGTGTACCAAGTACTTGTATTGATTCATATTCATAGATTTAAGAATCGTTCCATCCTATGTCTGTCTTTGGGCCAAAACTATACTTTTAGTTGAAAAAAAGCAATTCACCTTTGTTGAATCTCTCTTCAAAGTTCCAGTCCTCATCCAAATCAAGATGTATGTACGCCATTTGTTTCCTAGCGTATCTTTTTTCTTTTGGCGGGAATGTATGAGCCAATACACCTCCTGGACCATTAAAACTAAATCCATCACCATGATCTCCTCTAAATATGAAAGCAAATATATTAGTGTTGACTGTTGATGATGAATCAATCGCCATGAACCGAAAATGGTCCTCACCTCGCGAATTTAATCTTAATATCCGCTGCCCAGAAGTAGGGATTTTTTCGAAATTTGAATGGCGATACATCTGACCACAATGACAACGCTGTCTTTAGTATTCGTTTCATAGCCTGGTTACGCGGATCGCCTGGAGGAAACGCCAATTTAAGCCTTGAATACATTTTGCGAAACGAAAATTGAAGAATATTTTTTAATAATATTAAAATCGCATGCGTAATTTTGTGTTCAATTTTCAAAATCATCCCGATTCTTTTAATTTGGCTGGCTAAGCACTGTGCCTTCATAGTTATGAAATGAATGTAATTTTTGTCAAATTTCTCGAATTTTGGACGACAAATTCCAGTTTTATTGGTAGTTATTCGCTCTAAAATTACGAAATAAATAATACCGAAGTTTTCAGTTGTAAGGAGTGAAAAGAGCCTTTTTAAAAGTCTAGTAATACATAAAAAATTGAGCCACATCAAGAATTTCATTTCCACTAAATGTCAAAACGGCGATCGGCATAACATTACGAAATGAGTTTCGAATCTTAAATAATAACTTATTCTGAATTCAAAGCGACCTAAGTTTTCGCACGGTACTTGTCCAGCCTTTGTGCACTCTAAAAAAACCGCATCGGACTATGCGAGAAAAAAAAATTCAATACTTACCAATAAGTTAGATTGGTTTTATTCCATTGGTAGCCATTGTATGCGTACCGTCGAATACGGTTTTTAAGCTTTTCAACAGGCAATGGATCAATGAAAGTTTTCTGAATCACTTGACATGTCTCACGGTTTAAGAAACCACTTTGCGATTTATTATGAACCTGTTGCAAAAATTTAATGGCATTGTTCAAGTCTTTGTCTTTTGCTGGTATCCCCCTACCATCAAACTCAGATCTCCTCAAATAACAATTTTTGAACAAATAATCCGTCTGCAAAGAATGAAAATAAAAGCGCATCATCATTTTAAACGCATGACGAATTCATATGTATATTCAAAACATTGTCTTTTCAAAGAGTGAAAATTGACCATTTTTAAATGGTTGTTCATGAGTCATGAACAACTGAAAATATTTACGAAAAAAGTCAAAATATTTATTTATTTATGCACGAAAAAACATCGAAATATTTACGATAAACCAAAAATAAGCTGAAAATATTTACGATAAAAATAAGTAGAAAAAACCTTATATTTTGAATATTTCTTGGCATTTTCGACAGTTGAGTATTATTCGAAGTTGTTACAGAAAATGATAACGTGTTTAGCTAAATTTTCGAAAGGGAATGAACGTCGATTGTCACGCAAAACATTCTTGTACATGGAAAATGAACGTTCGACATCGGTTGACGTAATTGGAGCAAATTTTAACGCGTCTATTTCAGTCTCCAAATTAGAACGAAATTCAAAGTGTCAAATCGAGTCGTTCGAAGCAATTAGTTATTAGTGCGCGAGAACGTTATTTACATATTATTTGATGACTACACATTTGCAAATGCAAGCGATCATTCGATCAGCTGATAAATAAAATTTGTAAACGTCTACACAGTAATGTATACACTGAATACTGTCAAAATAGCACATATTGCAGAATTGCAACTTTTGGTTTTGATCAACTATAAGTGAGACAATTCGATACAATTCCATTATCTTCGATTTGCAAAGTCATGTAGAGACGTGCAAAGTGCATTTGCAATGTTTTATCTTGAAATATGACTCATGTTCTATTGCAAAATTTATGTTACCTACATCTAAAATATTTATCATTGCTTGAAAAATACTCAAAAATATTTCTGAAAAGACGTCAAAAACCTTAAAATATTTACGAAAAACTCGAAAACATTTATTTATTTTCAAAAATGGCCAAAATATTTATTTAATTTAATTTATTCGGTTGCCCTGTTCATGACGTTCATATCGTTTTTCATTACTTTTCGAATGTTAATTTTGTGTTGTTTTTTACGTGCAACTTCGTAGTATTCATTGGATTTTGCTTCAGGAATTTTAGTCAATTGGAGTATTTTTTTTAAATAAAAATATATAAAATGGATGATCGTTCAAACGGTCATATGCTAAGGATGTTTTGTTTCTTTTGTGGATTTTCTATTTGCTTACAATTTGATCTTTGGTTATATTGACACATCGAAATCCTTCTTGATCATCATCACCATGAACATTGCTTTTCGAAGTCAGCAGTAGTAATCCCACCAAAATGAAGATACTCAATAAGTTCAATCGGTAAATACACTTGCGCAGTGGCATCGTATTCGTTTTTACACATTTGAAATTTTCAACAATTTTTACTCAATCCAAAAAAACATTTGGAAAAGAAAACTGAGGAAAAAATCTGTTTTTTGTTTGGAAATATTAAATTTTACGGCAAAATAGGCCTACACTGTGAGCTCTTTAAATTGAAACTGAACTTAATGAAAGGACTGAACAAACTGAAGTACTCAAGGCTCAACTCAAGATATATTTATAGCATAGTCTTTCGCCCACGTGAAATGTAAAAGAAACATCGAAATACGCAAATGAAATGACGTTCATTCTGGAAATGACACACATCCTCTGCCTTTAAAATCACAATACAATATCGTTTTCGTCCGGTAATTCTCAGATAACAATTTATTTTAGTCGTAAAATGATTTTTCTTCCAAGAACTTGACATATACTTTCTTATCTTATATACTTTTTTTGGAATGATAAATTGATATTTTTTTCAAATCATTTGAAGCACAATAGATTCAAACAAAGATTTTGGGGGAAAAATATTCAGACAAATGACGATGCATTTGATTTATTTGAGAACACCATATAAAAATAGTTTATCACATTTTATGGAAGAAATGGTAAATGTAATGACGCACATTTTATATAAAGTAAATCTTATGTAGTTGATTATTATCAATACAACCATATAGTACACTGAAGATCTCGTATCAGTTTCGTGAAAAATGTAAAATAAAAACGAACATATATGCGTTTTTAAGCATATTTTGAGGTCGAATGAAATGTCCTCTTCATAAAGTATAATTTTGTTTCGATTACTTTCTGAAATGAGAAAAAGCTCTTCATGTCATCAATTGGCCCGATGAAGAAAAAAAATATACAGAAAAAAGTTGTAAGTTACCATGAATTGGTCTCCCAAAACCGCAACCAGAATCAAACAAACTAAACGGAGAGAAAATATCGATTAAAACACAATGAGTGACTGAAATCTCAAGTATTGTCAAAAATGAAAATTAGAAAAAAATTATGGAAAAAAAAGAATTAAGAAGAGACTCACCCATCAATTGCTTAGATATGTTTATAGTCGAATCACTTGAACAATAACCTAGGGGGTAAGAACACAAGCGCTTGAGACGAATCCGTACGAATATTTGTGAATTCGTGTGATTCTCGCTTGTTCATAACACAGATGCACATGTCTAAATATTTAAATGATTAGACGATCTAATCAAGAATTCCAAGATACCATAGATGTGGAAAAACGAGAAAAATACATAAAGAGTTGAGTCGCACTAAGAAATTCGTTCCTTTCAGAAATGCAAAAAACGGCGAATGACCACCAATTTATTGGATTTCCATTTTTATTTTGATTTTAAAAAAATTTTTTACAAATAATTCTGTATTCAAAATTATGTCGAATGAAATTGTTGCAGGTATTCTTTTATCTACCGTTCATCCACAATTTGAATTCTGAAATATTCTGATAGAATACTAAATATGGTTTTTATCAAAACATATTTATTAATCGTTTTCATTTATTACTTTGAGTAAAAATCCAAATTGTAATTGATTGGACACAGTAAAATCGTCAATGCTGAATAAGTAGAGGGAATTTTGAGAAGTTACCAATACATTGGAAGCCAATTCTAACGATCATAAGCCAATACCAATAATGGCCAAATGTACACAAACCTGTTTTTGAAATGCAAATATTGTGCAAAGCTATTTTATTAGATGTAGATAAGACACATTCAATATGATTTTGAAGAATTTTATCATAATTAAATTACGCTAGAAACACTTTCTATGAACGACGATTTGGCGAAGAATCTGAAGAGATGTTGAAAACATGAGAAAGGTATCATCCAATATTGAATATTCAACACTCCTTAAAATACGCTCAGCACATTCATAATTGACGATTTTATTGTGTTCAATCGAAAATTCGTGAAAATATTTGGAATTTTTCCAAAAATGTCCACAAAAAAGGTCATTTCGTGATTTTTTTTGAGATTATGTCGGCAATTTTGCTTATTCCGACCAAAATGCTAAGAATTTTTGCCGATATTTTGCATAATATGTTGTATTTAGTTCCATCCTTTAAATATCAGATGATTTTGTATCCATTTACAATCACTTTTGGTGGAATTTTCCATCATTTTCCCACGTATGAATCGGAGCCCATATGCCATGGCCGATTGGCCGTTTTCGGGGCGTCCAACAGCTATACAGATAATTGTAAAAATGCAGAAATGCTCTAAAGAGCACCCAAAATAATAAATAATATCAATACAAATCACAAACATGTCAATAGATCGCATTTATTGCATAAAACTGTGAGTGTGTCTATAATTATTTCGCACTTTCATCACGCCAAAAACAGAAAAATCACCAAAAAATAGAAAATATGAAATCCTTTTGGGTAAATCTCTTTGTGATGTATTCGTAAATGGCCCTTAGTAAAATAATATAATGAAACTGCGACAATATTTGCGTTTATTTTTAAGGATTGTGAAACCACCAAAGTACGGTTTGACCTATTTCGGGGATTTTATCAACCTTGGCATTATTTTGCTGCAGCTTTTCAACGGTATACATATGACCTAAAATATAGCACCGGACAATGAACATAAAAAGATCAAATCAATTTTTTAGTGAAAAAAAAAAACATGAAAAACCTTTTCCGAAAGCGGAAGAAATCGGTGTCTGTCCATCTCGGTCTTCATTTTCGAGATTGGCTCCTTGCCTGATAAGGAATTCAACGACATCAATGTGATCTAAATAACAGAACAAATCAATGAAAAATATAAGAAAAAAAATCATATTTAGTGAAAATAATAAATATTAAACATTACCATTTGCAGCAGCCAAATGAAGAGGTGTCCGCTTGTTTTCGTCTATAGGATCAACTGTGGCTCCTTTCATGATGAGCATTTCAACGACATCTTTGTGACCTAACAAAATAACACAGATCAATGAAATTGAAAAGAAAAATCAAATTCTCATTTAGTGTGAATCGACGGTAGCAATTGTCAAACGTAAATTCTCAGTAGCGACAGTAAGAGTATGCTTACCATTCTCAGCAGCAAAATGAAGAGGTGTTTGTTTAATGTGATCTTCAAAATTAACATTGGCTCCTTTCGTGATAAGGAATTCAACGACATTCTTGTGACCTGAAAAATAGCCCGGAAATCAATGAAATAGATCAAACCGAATTCTTATTTTTACGGAAATATATATTCAACATTACCCTTCATAGCAGCATAGTGAAGTGGATTCCGCTTAAGTTTGTCCGTCGAATCAACTTTGGCTCCTTTCTTGATATAATTTTCAACGGCCTCCAAAAGACCTGAAATAAATCAATGATGAAGATTCAATCAATTCTTAATTTAGTGAACATGAATATCGATGGTTACCTTTCTCTGCAGCGTCATGAAGATCTGACCGGCCTGCTTCGCGTTTATTGTTTACTAAAAATTGAAGAAAAAGAACGGATTAATGAAGTGAAGCGAAAGAGAATACAACGAATTTATCATAAATTGAATTAAGTTCTAGTTGATTTAGCTAGGATTTTTTGCTGGATCAAAAACATTCAAAAATAAAACAAAATCGTCTTAAAAAATGACGATTTCGTCTAAAGGAAATCGTTCCTTTTTTAACAAATTCGTCTAAAATAATTTGTTTTAAATGACAAAATCATCTAAAAATGTGACAATTTTTTCTTAACAAAATCGGGTTTTAAAATAACAAAATCGTCTAAATACGAGCTTTCTGGCAAAATTGACGAAAACGCCTGAAACCCTCCAAAAACATCTATGGACAAAATGTTTATTTAAAGTGACAATATCATCTAAAACACTCTCAAAAATCACAATATGATATTTTCATCCTGAAAAAATCGCCTGAAATATGCCAAAAACGAATATGAACAATAGTTCATTTAAAATGACAAAATATTAATCCGAAATCCCAATTTTTTTCAATATCTTCTTTATTAATACAGAAATAAAGAAGAATATAAAATTTATTTACATCAGTCGTTTGCAAATGAAAAGATACTCTCCGGATTGGAAAGCCATCTTCAGTGTATGTCTTATTAAATTCACTGGGTATGGTTTTGATCATATCACTTTTTGAAATCAAACTAAGCTCAAACGCAATGTGTTGTGAAGAAAAAAAATAAAAATAATCGAATGAATATTCGGCAAATGTGTGTTTTCTTAAAGTAAAAAATAAAGAAGATATTGAAAAAAATTGGGATTTGAGATTATTTTGTCATTTTAAATGAACTATTGTTCATAGTCGTTTTTGGCATATTTCAGGCGATTTTTTCAGGATGAAAATATCATATGAATTTGTGATTTTTGAGAGTATTTTAGACGATTTTGTCATTTTTCCAGAAAAATTGTATTTGGACGATTTTGTTATTTTAAAACCCGATTTTGTTAAGAAAAAAATTGTCACATTTCTAGATGATTTTGTCATTTAAAAAAAATTATTTTAGACGAATTTGTTAAAAAAAAAGGAACATTTCCTTTAGACGAAATTGTTTTATTTTTAGACGTTTTTGTATTTAACCTATCGAAAATGCCTTCATACATCAAACGGTGCTTTGTATATGGAATGGTAAGAATGAAATTTAAAATTGAAATGGAACTTCAAACTTACCTCCCATCATTCCTGTCATTGCTTTGGTAAAAAACCCAGGTCCACCTTCAATTTGCTTCATGTTGAAAATTGTGAACGAATAAAAGATAATTAGTTTGAATCAACAAAATTGAACGAATTGAAATAGAAGGTCAATTGATTTTTGGAACTGAAAAAAACTATTTGCAAAACAAAAATGTCGAGTAAAGAATACGATTCCTTATAATTTATTTCTTTTTTCCATCGTTTTCGAAAAGTCAATTTGTATGAAAAATGAAAAAAAAGCCCTTCATGTCATCAATCGACCCGATGAAAAAAAAAATATACAGAAAAAGTTGTAAGTTACCATGAATTGGTCTCCCAAAACCGCAACCAGAATCAAACAAACTAAACGGAGAGAAAATATCGATTAAAACACAATGAGTGACTGAAATCTCAAGTATTGTCAAAAATGAAAATTAGAAAAAAATGATGGAAAAAAAGAATTAAGAAGAGACTCACCCATCAATTGCTTAGACATGTTTATAGTCGAATCACTTTAACAATAACTAAATTTCCACTAATTCGGTGCCTCATTTATAGTCAAAAATTAGATCTTGTAGACTTGTCATCGTTATGACACGTACAGCAAAACAAAATTCCTTACGACTGAAATCGAAAACCGTTTATTTGAAAACATGTTTTTAATTCGTGCTTCTTGCGTCAATTCTCGCGTTTTGTTATTTTGACAGGTGCAAATGTTTGGATATGCAAATGAACTCGTATTTACGCAAGGGAAATTGCGCATGAAAACCACATGAGTAACAAATTTTTCTAAAAATATTTTATTTTCGAACTCAGTGAACGTGTGATTACGTGCAGATGCAGATGTCTAAATATGTAAATGATAAGACGATCTAATCAAGAATTCCAAGATACCATAGATGTGAAAAAACGAGAAAAATACATGAAGAATTGTGAATATACCTTAATTGGAATACTCAAATAATTTGACTCAAAAATGAAATATGGTTGGTTTCTCCAAAGGTTCATTAAAGAATGAATTTAATTTTAAAACGGTTTGATTAACAAGTTTAAACAATAATGAAATGATGACAACCGAGCTGAATTTGCTAAATCGATCGGTTGATATAAGTTGATGAACTAAAACTGCTGATACAATGAAATTGGATTGAGTTACACACAAAATACTATTAAGCTCTTTTTCTTTTTACATTTGTAATTTTCTTTTCAAAACTGTTTTAAATTGTTTTATATTATCATTCAGAGGATTTATCGAATCAAATAATCTATTGTATGTGGTCTGCATTCTCGTAGATGGACAATATTTTCCATAGTTCAATTTTTTTTAGGTGGAATGAATGTTATGTTTGTTCTGTTCCGATACTGTTTATTTCTTAAAACAAAATTACCATCAAAAATAAAAATTGGATGCAAAACATAGTGGAGAACGCACATGTCGTAGTAAATTCTTTTTTGTTCCAATGTATTCATTTGCTGATGCGCTAGTCTGACGTCGTATGAGGCATATGGTTCACGTATTTTATGAAAGACATGCTGTGTGAATGATTTTGCACTCTTTGTTATTTCTTTTTTTTTGTGTAAGGATTCCAAACAGTTAACACTATGATTGTTCTTGGGGCACCCAGGGCCCCCAGCGAACTTTAAAGTTGAATAAAAGTACTAAACAGTGTATAAACCAACCGGAGTTAAGTCTCATTGTATAGATTGAACATTTCTCTACACGAATGAAAAAAAAACATATGCATATGTGTGAGTATGTGTAAAATACAGCCTGCCGCAAAATTTGTTACGCTGTTGTTCTTGGGGGACCACAGGGCCCCATGGCTATTTTATATTATAACTGGACTATGATAAGAGATAACGACTTGATGTCTGTGATGAAGTTGTAGTACTCAAGCTGTTCTACAACTTTCTCGTAGACACTAAGTCGTTATCTCTTATCAGTTTCGCGGAATACGCGAGAAACCGCAGAAAACCGCGAAAAAACGCGTTTTTTTCCTTATCATTTTTCACGGAACTGATAAGAGATAACGAGATGGTGTCTAAGGCAAAGTTGTAGTTCTGGTCGAGGACTACAATTATTCTGATTCATTATTCCGTTGTCTCTTATCAATTACGCGAGAAACCGCAAAAAACCGCGAAAAAACGCGTTTTTTTCCTTATCGTTTTTTCACGGAACTGATAAGAGTTAACGAAATAATGAATCGGAACAATTGTAGTACTCAACCAGAAATACAACTTTGCCTTAGACGCCATCTCGTTATCTCTTATCAGTTCCGTGAAAAATGATAAGGAAAAAAACGCGTTTTTTCGCGGTTTTCTGCGGTTTCTCGCGTATTCCATGAAACTGATAAAAGATAACGACTTGGTAACTTCGGCAAAGTTGTAGAGCAGCTTGAGTACTACAACTTCACCACAGACATCAAGTCGTTATCTCTTATCAGTTACGCGAAAAAACGCGAAAAATTCGAGTTTTTGATAATCATTTTTCGCGAAACTGATAAGAGATAACGATTTCATGTCTATGGTGAACTTGTAGTACTCAAGCTGCTCTACATTTCTGTCGAAGAGGCAAGTCTCTTACTTCTTATCATCTTCACTAAAACGATGTGGGAAAATTTTGCGATTTTCGCGTTTTTTCGAGTTTTTCGCGGAACTGATAAAAGATAAGCAATATTTGTTACACCAAAATTATAGCAAACTTTGAGTATTACAACTTTGCTTCAGACACTAATTTGTTATCTCTTATCACAATCCAGATTTGATATGAAGTATCTTGGGGGCCCTGGAGTCCCCCAAGAACAGTAATATGTTGCAAATATGAAGAACAGTTATGGTGTTAAACGGTACTCTAGGTGGGACCTTACGAGCGTGTTATACAGTAACTTCACACATTTTATGTCGGTAAAGTCCTGCGTTATACGCGTTATGAATCCCAGCAACTTATAGGCTTTGTTTGTTATCAATTCAATATGCTTGTCGAATCTCAACTTGGAGTCGAAAATAATAGCCAAGTTTTTTATGTTTTCAACTTGTAGAAGGCAGAGCGGTCAACGAGCGCTCGTTCGTTCGTTCGTATGCGAACATGTTCGTTTGTTCGTAGAATCTACGAACATGTTCGTTCGTTCGTTCGTAGAATCTGCGAAATGTTCGTTTGTTCGTTCGTTCGTTCGTAGGTAAAATTTCATTTTTTTTTTCAAACATAAATTTTTCTTATTTTTTAAAAAAATATAGGAATGATCCTATAATTTCCATTAAAAAAAAGACAAAATAACATACACCACTTCTTTTATGTTTGCATTCGACCTTTCAGGCTTTTTATTCAATGAAAATAATGAATTTTGATTCGATTGTATTTTAAACAAAATTTAAAAATCTATTCAGTGCCAATATAATATTTAATAATTTTATCTCTCTCTCCGCATGCATCACTTTCTTCGTTTCACAACATTTGAAACCAGCATTATTATTGCTTCTATCTGTCGTATGCGAATATACGAACCAACATGAATAGAAGAAAGTGATTTGCGGCGATGTTCTTTTCGTTGAGTGTTGTAATGTTTTTTTTACCTTTATGTTCAATGAAAAAATTATTGTACATCGTCTACATCCTATAAAAATAGTATAGCATTCAATTATTTCGAATGGATTTTGCTTTTCGCATTTGAATTGTTCCGTTAATATCGCCTTCTCTTATTTTGGGCTGTTTAAATAACATTCATTTTTTTAAAATGGAAATTATGGGATCATTCCTTTATTTTTTTAAGAAATAAGAAAAATTTATGTTTGAAAAAAAAAATGAAATTTTACCTGCGAACGAACTACGTCGACCAAAATCGTTAACTAATTCGAAAATGAAGTGTTTCGATGGCAAGATCGACGAGCTACGAGACAAGTTTAAATTTTATCGGGACATGCCAATTTCGAACATCTCAAAATGAGCCGCGATTGAAATGAAGATCGGCTTTGGAAGCACCAACATAGACAGTAAAATAACAACCAAAATAGTTTGGGTCATCACCATATGAAAAATATATACCATGTATTATTTATTTATTCACCGTCTTATCACAGACTGAATAGCATAATACAATTTGTACACATCCCATAATTTTACACAAGCAGTGACACACCCCGAATCGGATCACCTAGTCACCAGCCCTAATGACTTCGAAGTGGCGTTCTGCGGCGACCGATTGTGTTCATCACCTCTAAACATATAGTTCCTCAAATACATTGTTGTCTAAATTTGCTACATTTCTAATGAATATTTGTCTCGATGCTGAGTCTAAAAACGTTTGTCTTACTTTATTGAAATACCTACACGCTAAAATAAACGGTTGGTTACGGGCGTAGTCAGTACCATAAGTCTCAATTCTAACTAGATCTCTGTTTCTCACATTTCTTTGGTTCCTATTGTCTACTCGTCTAGTATATACAATTTTTTCTCTCAGTGCTGCGCTAATCAACTTTCCTAATAGGAGATCATAAATTAAAAATACTGAGGCATTTATACGTCGCCTCCAAAGCGGTTGAATATTCAAATTATCACATCTTAATTGGTACGATGGCAATCTGTAGTTAGCATGTCTTTGGTAAATTCCCCTAAGTGCCCAGATTACAAAGTCTTTCTGTACTTATTGATGTAACATACGTATGTGTAGAACAAAGATCGCTGGATGTCGCGCAAGGCAACAAAACACACTGAGAAACAAAAAAAACTGGGTCGTGATATTTTTATATGTATAGATGTGATTAGGATTCAAACACAATTAATTTAATGCGAACATGAATGGATATTTATTCTATTTAACTGTTAGTTTAAATATGTTAAATGTAAAAATATTTAATAAATTTGGTTGATTAAACGAAATTCGTGCTTTCCTGTCTTGTATTTCAAGTTTTGTTAAGGAGACGGAAGTTTTTAAGACAATAACAAGCGATTTTCAATATATTTTGCTATTTCAATATTAATTGTGCATGTAGCGATTCTCATTGTGTTTCAGTTATTTGAATCATCTTCGTTGAACTTTGATGTATGCAAAAAGAAAACAGCTTATTTGATTAGAGTGCACTCTGCGCGCCCTCTACTAAGCAATAGATGCACTGATATGAAATCAATTCTAGCTGACCGCTTCCATTTGTTTGTGTGAACTTAAGCTGACCGTTTCCATCCGTTTGTATTCTGACAAGCAGATGGCATCTGCATACACTTTTTTATTCGAGTTTTCTTGAAATGTAGCTTTGAAATGGAAATAAAATCGTATGATTTCTTTCAGAATGTGAAGAAATTTTTTGGCAGAAAGCTAAATTTTCGCCCTAAACATAAGAATTAGGAACATTCAAATTATTATTACATAAAAGTTGTTGCTAGAATTGAAGAAAAATATCTTGTATTCTTCGAATGGATTTTTTAAATGTAAGATTTTTGACTTTGAATTTTTATTCAAATAAAACATTCACACAACCTCCCAACATACGCTTCTATTCACGTTTTAAATTTCCTGAAAATTCCAGAATTCTGCTCCCATGAATAAAAGTTTCCGTCATGATTTGTTCAAGCAACAAAAAAATTGGATTTGTCATTTTAATTGCCTGATTTATAATAAATTGCATTACCAATTCAAATTTTATTTCAGTGAAAAATTCGTATGTGGTGATCACGAACCGTTCGACTCTGGACGAAGATAGATTATACGCTAACATGAAAATATGAATGGTTTCCATATTCTTCTTATTTTCGTATTGCTCATTCAATTTAAAAGTATTGCAAAGTCATTCATACAACTAGACGTATGTATTTATGAACCTTTGCACCAGACATATCACACCACTTACAGCACACATACACAAGGATTAGTCGCACCGGTTCCCAGTTGAAGACAAACAAATAACCGGATTCAATTCGTGTACCCAGATCACATATGCTGTTGATGATGGCTGCACCCAGCTCAATGCACGTTTTTTTTCTTGTTTCATTTCATTTTTGCTCGAAAGCCGTCCATTCATTCGATTTGTCATATGCTTGGTTTTATCGGATGTTAAGCGGCACGGTGTCTGGGTTTGCCACTCACGCAACACACCAAATGAATGTGAATTTTCTTTTAAATGACGGTGTTTTCGGTTCGGTTTCCATTTTCCATGCAAGTGAGATTGACCGTACGGAATCCAGTGAATGCAAATTACTGTGCATATTTTATGGAACGGGTGCACAAATGACACCTGAGTACCATCCGAATTATTTGTTTCGGTAAATTAACCGACCCGTCCTTTTTTGACATTCTCTCTGTTTTTCTGACGTGTTGGAAAAAGAGCGGGGAAAATCAAGCAAATTGGAAAATCATTCATACTCTTAAGACTTAAATGTGAAAAGGATGCGACATTTTCCGAATTTGATACAATCAAATTGACCCACCCTCAGTTTCAAGAAAGTCAATGGATTCGCTGCCAACTGACAACAGAACTTTTGAAATTATTCGGTAGTTGTGGCTTTGGATTCACATAAAGTTTGCGACATAATTTACACAAACCACCATTTTTATCAATTTTTACCATATATTTTTCGAAGCGAAAAACTTTTCCATTCTCTATTTATACATTTTTTTTCTCTTCATTTTTGGAACAATTTCTTATTCATTTGTTTGTTTCCCCCAATTTTATGTGATTGCATTTTTGTGTACACTTTCCCTCACTTCGTTTCTTCTCCTTTTCCTTCTTTTTCTTCTCCCTGTAACTGTTATCTCTCTGTTTGCATAGTATAAATTGGTCGTATCTTCGCTGAGTCGAACAATATCTTAGCGCAAATAATTCTCTGCTCAACATTTATTTATTATCGCTTGTGAGAAATGCTACTGGTTTTTGTTATGTCAATGACCGTAATAAATGTTCGTGTAAATGATATGGCATAAACAAAGCGCTGGAGGGCAATAAACGTGAGACACACTGACGACAAATAGTTTTAGTCGTTGCGAATTGCTTTGATAATCCTTTTTTTGGCGTTCGTGTGTTGCGCGACGCAGCACAACCGAAAACACATTGGTGTAGGTCGTAAGAGTATTAAATTCTTATGTGCGTTCACGATTCATTCACTCTGCTTGGCAATGAAAATGGATGGAGTGTAGCGAACAATGTACTCGAATGTGAATGAACCGAACGGTTTTGTGAGTTGGATGATGTTACGCATTACACCAAAATGGAAATGAATACACTCGGTCTAGGTATTTGACTCATTCAAAACATTGTAGTTTTCATGTTTCAGATGCAATTGACTAAAATGAACCGGTTTTGATTTTGAGGTATGCTATTTATTTACAATTCGTATTTGTTTTCAAGCAATAAACCAAATAAAACATAAGGGATGATAAGTAAATGGTTACCATATTTGGCATTTATTTAGCAAATAAGACAATGTCCAGGAAATCTTGAATGTGAAAATGAATGAAATTTCAAAAACTTAATGCTTAAAACAGAATCTGAATATAATTAAATCGTCGAAGCATACACCAATTTTCATTTTTTATTTATTTTCATCTCATGCAATGAAATCTCGCTCCTATCATGTAGATTTTACTATCCCTTCCCGTTTATTGGTCATATATATGCATCTCAAATTTTGTAAGGCAAAATTTGGATTTCAGAATTCAATTAACATTTTCTCTTCATTATCGATACTAATTACAATGTCATCATCGATATTCTATTCCCCGAAATCGTCACAATCCTCAGATGGTGGTATAAACGATTGATCGTTGATGCCTGATTCAGAGCTAAAGTAAGAAAATGTGTGTAATCGTTAATTTTATGATTTATCAGAGGCATATGAACGAGTTACTCTCAGTTTGACGTTAAAAATTCGAAATGAGCTTACCGAGTGGTGAAGTATTCGATGATGAATTGATACAAATCAGCTTCGCCACCATTTTCATTGTAATGGCATAGACATGTGAACAGTTCACCTGAAATCAAGCAGAGTGTTTATCATTCTAATTCGTTTTGAAAACAGCGAAAAGTAAGCACTCTTACCAATTTGCACTCCTTGCATCACTAAGAATTCGTGGATCCTTAGCAGGTCGCTTCGAAGCTGATCGTCACCGAATGTGTAATACACGAGTGGACGATCTGTAATGCAGCATGCCATCAACTGAAGTAGTGACTTGAGGTGTTTATCACCTCCAAAAATATCACAGCCCCATTTTCCTGTGGTCACACCTGGAGCTCGACCCGACATATCGTATTTAAAACCAATGAATGCCTTATTCAATTCACACTTCAGCATGTCTTTTTGATACTGTTGCGCTTTATTTGAAAAATTTTCGGCATCAATTGCAACAATTGCACTCTTTCTGCGTCGACACAAATCAAGCGGCGTTTCATCATTGCAGTCGCCAGTCCATTTAAATGTTGACGCATAGCCTTCATAGTTGTTAAATCGTTCACAGCCAACAATAATCATGCATTCGTTGTTGCCAAAGCGTTCAGTAAACAATCGACTGCATATCAGTTCGGGATAGATCACGAATAAGATTTCTTCTTGAACACAGCCACGGCCGAGCGTACCACCGCCCACAAATTTATTCACAAAGTCAACCTGCAACAGACCTTTACCATCATTCTCAATCTTACCATCGTTCGTCACGTGCAGTTGTGTGCCGGAAAAGGTCTTCTCAATCTGATCCCATTGTGGAAGCTCTTCATCAGGTATTGAGCGCCGCGTGAATGTCACGACACCGGTGGGCACTATTTGCGGAAAAGCATTGAAAAGCATTATTAGCCAAAATGAATGCAATACAAACAAATGTATACTCACTCTGTGAACAAACTCGTCGGAAATAATTGTAGATACATCTTATCTTCTCGATCGTCTGATCACCATCGGCCGCATACAATTCACCAAAATTTATTGACGGATAGCTTCGATACTCTCCCCTACGGTATTCATTGCGGTGCGGAAATGTACATAGAAAAGCGTTTGCCAATAAACATGCGATTTGCTTTTGGCTCAACGATATCGATTGGTTTTGACCTTGCTTCAACAGTGGAATAGTACTTTTAATAATTTCGGGCAACTGCAATGCAAGCTCGATCATTGCCGGCAATGTTTGATTGAAAAATGATTTGGATTCGTTCTCATCAAGTTTCTGCGCATTAATCAAAAACAAAGAAATTAGTTAGATTTTGCGATGAAATCACTGAAATTCCAATTTTATATAGTATTGTTGAATTGAGAAGAATTTTTGAGAAACGATAAAAAATCTTTTTCTTTAAAATAAAGAAATGATTTAACTCGTTCGCTTGCCTAGTCATTTAGAGTGTTGTTTCAAATCAATTTCTCATTGATTTACAAAATGGTTGAAAGCCGTTCTCAATACTGTTTCATTGGAGTATTGGAATAATACGTTTTTGAGAAACTCACTTCGAAAAATGCGTGCAATGATTTGAATCGCTGATGTTTAATGTCCTGGTTATATGTTAAGATGGCATGTTCCAGATTTTTGCTGCTAGAATGTTCCCTCCACAGTGATTTTTGGATGAGTTCCCATCGTGAAGAATCGGTTACGTATCTCGCTAGAAAATTCTGTCCATGTAACAGATATTAAATTAAGTGACATCGTTCTTGGGCATTGTTGGGTGTTTATTTTGGATTAAATTTGGGGTTGATTCATATGTGTGAAAAGCAAAACAGGAAGAAAAAAACACATTACCAGAGTACTGTTCGTTTTGTATACATTGTGTGGGTCGAACGGCATTCGAACATGATCCCGGTCCCTCGGAATAGATGGCTCTAGCAATTGATTCGGATCTTGTGGAATTGGCAACTGAAAAAGAGCAATGTGGTTCTGGATGCGTGGCATATTATCGTCACCGCGATGAGTCTCGTCCATTTTGTTTCCACTGAATGAGCTCTTTTTTATCAAATACTCTACAATTTCTTTAGGTTTCAACCAATTTGCATTAACTAAACGCATATTCAAAATGTCAAAATCACAGAACAAATAAAATTAATTTCTCTCCGTTTCTATCTGTTGATTTAATAATTTGTTGATGCAAAAAATTGCTTGGCTAAACTGTTTTAGACATTTATTTCCAATGTTAGACGTAGATTCGTATAGCTGTTTTTTGATTGCTGATCACAGAAGTTGATACATTTTTGGGAGAAAAAAAAATCAAGTTGACACCTATAGAAGAAAAGAACAACTTAATAACAACATCTATAAATGATGCAGATTAGTGCAAAAAAGAGACAAATAAAGTTGCGAGCAAAAGTTACACAACTGAGCGGAAAAGACGTTTTTTGCATTTTTTTTTCGCTACTGGAAATAGATCGGCAATTCCACACGAAATCAGAGAAGAGTTGTAATGTGAGGTCGCCGAATTGGCTGAAAATTGGTTGAAAATTGGCTTGGAGTCTTGTTTTCGATAGAAAATGAGAAAACCAAAATCTTAGGGCTGTAAGTGGCCCACATTCCTGAGTTCACCCAGTGTAAATTTTGCAAAAAATTGAAAAAAATCAAAAAAAGGGTTTGCGCTAACTGAAATCTAACTAAAAAGTTGTTGACACATTGCCAAATCACTGGTACCGTTGGAAAGGGAATCGATGGGGCTACAAAAAAAAATAAGTCACCTTCACCTTGATTGGGGCCTCGAAAAATGGGTTCAAAGTATAAAATTTTAAATATCTCAAAAACATGGCGATTTTTTTATATGTTTTTTTTCGCGTTAAAAGATAGCCCATATCGCACCGCTTCAGATATGAAAATAAAATTTCGTGTGTAACCCCAT
>NW_022595257.1:138442-150142 GCF_009176505.1 Sitodiplosis mosellana
TGTAAAATACATGCGGATTTAATTTCAATTTCATTTGTGATCGTTTGAAAAGAAAGGTGAAATGCTATCAACAATATGACAAATTCGAAACCAAAGCTTTCGCTTATAAATCAGGTGACGAAAAAGCAATAAAGACACGGGTAACGGATGAAGTCAATGTCGAAACGAATAACATCCATGGAGTACGTGATTAATACTCTTGAGTGTCTTAACGTTAAGGAGAAGGGGCGGTATCAATTATTGTTTTTGTTCATGTTTGAAATAAGTAATAACTTGTCGAATGTTACAAGAAGCTTAACACGAAAATTGTTCCACTGAATGGAAATTCGGAGAGATTCAGGTTGCTGTGTCAAATTACGCGAGATACACGGACCCACGCATAATGTTCATCTTGAATTAACGAACATTGCTTCACATTTAACGAACATTGCTGCAATTTTAAAGTTTGGCTTTTAAGTACCTAAAAAAGGAGAATCAGGTCAAAACTATTTTGGCAATCACATCTATTTTGCAGATGTTGTATCAAAAAGTCGACACGTTATTGCAACGATAATGATTATAATAATATTGACCTCATATTTTTGTGCGAGGTGGCATTGGGAAAATCATTGGTGAAAACACACCCAGAAGAAATTACTGACATCCCGAATGATGAACACTAATCAATTCGTGCATTTGGCAAATATTTTCCGGGTAGTGATACCAAAATTGATGAAGTCAAAATTAAGGACGGAGACATTCGTACCGCTCTTTGATTACAATGAATTCGTTGTTTTCGATCCAGCACAGGTTAAACTCAAATATCTGTTCAAAATCAAAATGAGTACGAATTAATTAGGATTACTTGTTGTTACAATGCACACGGCTTTCGTAATCTGGTACGATCTTTACTCAATAAAATAATTGAATTGGAAAAATTATGTAATAATAATAATGTAGTGTTTTATTCTCTACCTAAAAATAAGCCGACATTGATCAAAATACAATTTTCAAAATTTCTAATTATTTTTTACAAAAGAATAAATCTCAAATCTCAAATAATTCAGTTTCCTCAAATTCAAAAAGGAAGAAAAACTTTTGTCTAAATCAAAAGCAATTGATATGCAAATAAATATGGCAAAATGAATGCAAATAGAAATTAATATCAAAATGTTATGAAATAGCAAATCAATTTTAAATTCACAAGTCAAAAAAGGCAATATCAAAACAATTGGTAATTTCATTCATTCGGTAGCGTCATTTCATCTCCCTTCCCATGTAAGTTATTCGGATGAAATCGTCCTTCTGATCACTGGCACTTCATAGCAGGAATCGCTTCTCAACTTCTCGGTTTATTCACCTTCTACGCATCAGATTTCGCTCTCTCAGGGCAACCACCAAACTAAAGGAATATCACGCTCCTGAATCTTGTGAGATATTTGAAATAAACATCATTTGTATGAAATATTTTCGAATATTTCGAATAAATGAATCAGATTTTTGTGGATTTTGGAGATATTTGAGATTTTTTGCATTAAATCCGAATAAATACATTTAAATATCATTCATAATCACAAAAATCCACAATATTCCGCCATATTCACAAATACCCACCATATTTTATACGACAGATTCTTAGAGATAAATTGGATTTTTTTGAAATATTTGAAATAATTCAAGCGTGATATATAAAGAACATCCCATAAACTTTTTGTTATGAAAGTTACTTAGAAAAAAGTGAAAAGAAATAACATTTCATAAAATAATTTACCCAAATGTATACCTACTGCCATTGAAATGTTTGCTTCGGTTTATATTGTCAATATTACAATAGAATTAACAAAAACAAACCAGATTATACAGATATTGTTTGTCTTTTCATCCAAATATACAGACAACTGTACGGAATAATTTGTGGAATGTAATTCTTTTTATTTACAATTTCTATTTGGTTTCACTTCACTGTACAATTTTTGGATTTACATTTTGAATAAATAAATGGGACATAATTTAGGCGATAAAAAGACAAAAAAATGGAATAAAATATATATTTTAATACAACTCATAATGTTAGCCTACACAATCTATATGAAATTCGGCACGTTTTTGGCGTTTGAAGCAAAATATTTTCTTGCTTGGCTAAATCGCACTGTTACTTCATTGTGTTAAATACCCGTTAAAGTCACAGACTGAATCATTGTCAACTCGACGATATTCTGAAATTGGAGAATGAATAAAGTAAAATTTGATATGAATCACAAAGGACTGATAGAATAGTGGTTGAAAGATTTATATTCTCTTCGAGAGGAAGGGGAATCGGCCGAAAATCACACAAAAATTAACCTTTCTGTTCTAAACAGCTTTGTCGTTCCATCATACACGGACTGGCAAATACTTTGTTAATTTTACCATCTGTACCGCACACCGGGGTGTAAATGAAGGGACAGAAAAAGGCACAGCCACCGAATTCATCTTCTTTTTTATTCTGGCGAAATGGAAGTGCCATACAAGTCGCAACAACCAACACTGAAATAGTTTTCAAATTGATATTAATTCATTCATTCGTTGATGAGCTCATGAAAAAAGATGAAGGTTTTGATATTGTGGCTTCTACATATTCAAAAAAAAAGTTAATTGAGATTGTAAAAATATTCCCAATTAAAAAAAAACAAAAACAATTGTTCTTACCGAAAACCAGAAGAACTTTCATTTTTTTATGAATGAATTTAAACTTGTTTTGCGAAATGAATTTGTTTTTTTTTCGAATCAATTCAAACCACACGTATATACACCGAAACGTAGATATAGCTTGAATACTACAAATACACTATTTCCATATGCATGCTGAAAACTGTTTTTATATCAACGGTGAATCCGATGCCGGCATTCAACTATTTGTATGTATAAGCACAGCAACGCTGATTTTATGATATCATTTGTTTTCATAATGAGTCGCTTATCGCTAATCGTTTCAAAGCATTCGCAAGTTTATCATTTTTCAATGATTGTTTTTTTTCGTCGCCGGAGTCGCCAAATGCAAGTATAAAACCGGTTTCTTCAATGTCTATAAACAAATTAAATTGAATCACATTGCTAAAAATAAGCGGATTACATGCGCTTAGCGGATTATCATGTGGATGCACTGACTCAGATATTTTCAAGATGATAATTGTTCCATTAATTGTTGTGCGTCCCACGCAACAGCTAAATATCATAACATAACGATTTATTGAACTCTGTCATCATACGTGGAATCATTCAAGGGGAATATTTTCGATGTTTGATCAAAATACAGGTATTTTTGATTCAGTGTCTTCGTTTTTTAAATCTTCATTCAATTGGCTGCCGTTGAAAAGTTTCCATCGAAAATAAATCGCTCTCTCGGAGGGATACTTTTCAGTGAGTACTTTGTATCATGTCGTTGTCAACGACTCATTGGTACCAATGAAGATGGATATTCATAAAAAAATATTTGTCAACCAAAATTCTACTCTATCTGCGAGCAGCTCCTGGGTATGTGTCACGAGTGTAGTCTACGTGACATCATGATGCCTACGATCTACTTCGATTTCTAATCATCATATTACGTAAAGTGATTTTGAACGAAATTATATTACAATCGAAGCGGATTTTTCTCTTCAAATGTCAGTATTCTAGCAATCATGCACAAGCCGGATGTTACTTCGAAGTGGTTTGTTCCATTTTTCTTTTCGTTAAACAGTTCATCTCCAAAATGACTCACTTCAAAAAATAATTGACTTTAAAGAACAAACACATAATGCTAATAACAACTGCAAGTCATAAGAGCAACATTTCACTTTTTGTTGCCAATAGTTTGCAGTGCAAACATGGCACAGTAAATATTATATACTAAATAACGCAATATTTCTCTCTTTGCACCATAAATTCCCTTTGAAAAATTCAAAATCAGTGGCATAACAACTGGAATGCAGGTAGCTCCCAAATTGACTATTACTATGATTAATTCAGTGACAAATAGGTATGTGACCAATAATTGAAATTTGATTGAATGAAAACCGTATTAGAATTTACCATAACCATTCCACAATTTTCAATAAATGAGCAACCAATTGTTGCCATTTACTGCGTCATGTAACACGTATTTATTTGTAAATTTCTAACTATTTGTTTGGTGAATCGATAAATTGGTCATTTGACCTGTGTGGGTAAATTCGATAGCATTGTTATTAATTTCACATAGGTCAATTGTTTACGTGTGTTGCTCTAACTCAAAACGGAGTGCATGTAAAATGTGTAAATTATTGTGTGCGGTGTATTTCAACAGGAAATTTACCTAAATAGTTGACTAGAACATTTTCGCTTGGATTCTATTGAGCTTTTTTGTTTGAATTTATTTTATTTGATTCACATCAAATATTTGCCCATAATTTGTTTGGTGGCTATTTACATTGTAACAAATGCACTGATTCATTGCATGGATTGAATGTCAATGGATTTTTTTCCCACAAAAATTCATGTATTGTGTTAGGCAATGGGAGCGGGGTGTCGATTCCGCTCAATGGGTGGAAATTGCATGGAAAATATGCAAAGTCGATACATGTGATTCACCTTGTGCGAACGATTTTTCTATATGATAATTGACAGTTTTGAATTACTTTGTATGAAACGACGCAAAATTCTTGGGGATTAGTTTAGTCTTTCATATTCATCGTGAGTCATCGTCTGAGATGCACACTATTATGAATGCAAAACCGTCCTTTTTATGAAGAAGATTTACAGAAATTTGATATTTTAACGTTCGTTTGAATATGTTTTTTTTTTATTGAAATTTTATGTAAATTAGACCTGAACACAACAAAAGAGGTGCAAGTACAATAGATGCTTGTGATGAGTGTGCCTGTGCATCGTGCATTGATTGACAGCCAATCAATAATACTGGTGCTGTGTGTTCCCTTGTTGCATTCCCGTGTCATGTATCCATTCTCACAGATCTTTGCATTTTAAACAATGTCATTCGATATGTTTTGAAAGGATTGTCGATATCAAAATTGGGTAGTATCAATGAATAGAACTTGCATAAATGCAAAACCTCACATAATAGCTACCCACATTTTGGTCAAACGAAATAACGTCAAAGCCCGACAAGAGACTAATCTTCAATTGTAAATGCTGAAAATTATTTATGAAGCCTATCGTGATTCATTGATATTTGATCGAATCGATGCATTCATTACCAATTCGCTTGAAATCACATTCATCGGCACGAATTATGCCGAATGTGTTCATAGAACATTCTCTCATTGCTTTCATTTGAACTGAATTCACGCATGCGTTTCCTTGTTGTTACTACATTACTTTGAACGCTGTGCAATGAGAAATCGTCACTCAATCGCAACATTAGCACTCACAATCTTCGGTAATGTAATGAATGACCGACGGATTTTCTCGTTGCCAACATTTACGAAAATGTATGGTAGTAATTTCGCACGGACGATTAACCAAAGTAATTGTCATAAAATTTTATTGAAAACCATTCGATACGATCGAAAAGTGCGTACTGTCCTGTGTTCGCATGGTTATGGTGGAATGGACGTTCGCTTGCGTAGTAATTACTGCGTACGTACTTTGGCATTATCTTCGATTTAGCCACTAAACAAATATTCAACCAAACGATTTTTTCTTTTTCTAATTTTCACATGAAGGGTCACTGTTTAATTGCTCTTCGAAATCATAATATGCATTACTGCGTCCGTATTATTGCTATGTGTCCTGGGATTGTGCGTCGTTGTTGTGCGTACTTGTTGTTATCGTTCGTGCATCAGGTACATTGACTGGGGATTGAAGATTGAAATCAGTTGACAATAAACATTCGATTCGTGGCAAGAATGAGTGAAAATGCCGTAATTATCAGAGATAAATACGTTTGGAGGAGCCAAATGCGTTTAAAGAGCCGACTACGATTTAAACGAAAAATCGACCCATCAAATCCAACTCAGAGCGTTTGAATCAAATCCGGAACAATTGGTGTCCAAAATTAGATGCGTTAAATATACCGAATGACAAGTGACAAACACCAGTCAAAATGCGGTGATTCGATCGTCTTAGTTTTTATGTGCGCGTCATTCTTCTTTATAAACTGCGGGTTCCGATCATAAAATGGAATTAGTCCACGGCATGACAACATGTGCCACAATCACTTTTTATCGAAACAACGGCATAAAATATGTTTTCGATATCATAAACGAAACATTTTATCGTGTTTACCAAATAGCTTCCGAACATAGTCGCTCCGCTAACAATTCGCTGCGATGTAATAAAATGGGCTTAGAAACTAGATGTGAGCCGTCAATCGGAGCATACACACACACACACACTTTTGCTTGAGCGAACGCTGTGATTTTCCCGCTAAAGGTAGTATTTTGGTAAAATTGCGCGAGGGTTTCCAGTCTCATTATATAATATCGCTCATCATTTGAATGGTGCAATAGGTCCATTCAAAAATGCTATCCCAAACTTAAAATTACACCGTGCAAACGGTTCGCTGTGTGTAATCCCATTTTTAGTGGTTTAATACCATTTTTATGATCAATATTTTATATTTTTCGAAATAATATTTGTCAGCCCAATGTATACCGATGTTTACTCAAAATTTACAAATACCGTTTTTATTTGTATTTCCAAATATTGAGCCACAGCAGCGACTCCCTTGGGCAAATGATATTTTAGACGGAAGTGTGGTTCTCTTTCGAGTTTTTCTAAAATTATTCATTAAATGGAAACATTTACCCTTTTTCAACACTGAAATCATTTATCGAATCAGTAGAATTTTATAGTTGAACCGACGATTTGCATTTTTGCAATTGAATTCGAGCGGTTGTGTTTCATTTTTTGGCGTCTGTGTGATTTTGTCCATTTTTGCAGTGAAATCAGCGCCGTACCATCTATACTTGGGGCTTAGCCCCATCTGGAATTTGCTGTGCACCATCTGAAATTGTCTGGATTTCACGCATTCACCATTTTTTGTGAAAATTTCCGGGGCTAAGCCCCATCTGAAATTTTTTTTCACGGTACGGCGCTGAGTGAAATCATTTCATAGTCTTTCGCAAGTCAATGCACTTCGCGAAGAACACTTGCAACTAAATAACAAAATAAATAGATAAAAAAAACTGTCTGTTATGATGATTCGTCTTCGCCAACATGTGATAAGTGTTTGATTCGGTTGATTTCATGTTGCATTCGTGCATCAGGACGGCCAAATGGCACTCCTTAACATCGTTAACGTCCTCAAAGACTACGGGACACTTGAAGAAACATATTGACATCTGAAATGGTCACTTCTCGACAAAAATATTGCAATCAAGGTAGTCATTCAACTGTGTCTTCAATTAGTCCGTTGTTTTTATTCACTTCCTGCATATGTTGTTACGCAAACACGCGAAATAATGCATGGATTCGTTTTCGAATTGAGAATCGAAATACATAAACAAATAACTGACCATTTAATTTTATGTCAAACGTCTTCAATTTGGTATGAAATCTACTTCTGGTCACTTTTCAACGTTGAAGAGCATATTCTGAATGTGTTTTACGTTTGATGTAGTTAATTTCAGTTTTTCACTTGCTTGAACAAGTGAATTTTAATTTTAATATATTTTACTCATATTTATTACCATTTTGATGGTTAATATGTTATATTTTTGGTAAATATTTGTCATCCTTTGCATTCGCAATATTTATTCAAAGGTGAATACCAACGCCGTTTTACTTATATTTGCAAATGTTCGACCATTGCAACAAATTCCCATCGGCAAATATGTTTTGCACAAATTATTTTCACTTTCAAACATCTAAATGCGTGTTCACCGAACGGAAACAGAGTTCATAGCATGAATTTCATGGCCGGTAGTTCACATATATCATGAAATCCGTCAACCGAATTAATTGGCATTCAGAAAGTTATTGAAAATGGTGAAATATGTAGTCGACTGTATTTTGCCACTTTTCTTTGACATCAAAGACGTCAATACATTCGAAGGGAGGGAGAACGAGAGAACTTCATATAGGGAATATTATGTTCTGCATTGTTACCATTCATCAAATGCTCACACATGGCATTGTAATGCCGTTTGTGTGGTATTTTTTACATTTCCTAGCATATTCACTTACAGACACTGTGTATCGTTAACCGAATGCATACCTGTCGGCATGGAATATTTTGAAGTGAAAATTGTGGCCATTCACGTGTTTATTAAAGTCTAACCATCAATTAAACAAGATTGGTTCAGACTGTGAACTTCAGAGGATGTCAAACCACTTGAATCCATCCAACGTTAGTTTTAGCATGAATTTTCTCTTGTCAAATGAGAATACAGTCCTAGTGCCAACCGAATCAAATGTCGTAATGTAAGACAAGTAATCAATTAAAATTTCTTCGCATCGTCTTCATATGTGTGTCTATTCATTCTGGATTGCGGTTTGTTTCGCTACGGAAAATGTAAACTCATTTGAATAAATTAAAATTAAGAAATAGTTGCACTCAATCCATCATCGTCACTCCACGCCAAAGTTCCGTTGAATGTGGTTTTATTTAATTTAAGTGAAGGAATTGAAGGATGGAAGTTTGTTCTCTGCTTAAAAAGAGGAGCTATTCTTCCGCTTGAAACAAGGATATAACTTTGTCCGATTCTAACAACAGATCCCACTTTGTTATGCTACACAGTTTCTTAAGTTTGCATCAGATAAGTTTTCAAAGGTAGCTCATTCCACAATATATGACGTCCTGCGGTATACTTGTTCTTCATGATGCGGTTTTCATAGTTTACACAAAGGACAAACAGTGTATACTGTATAGTCACCCTTAGAACATAATATCATTTTCTGATAATAAACATTTCTCAAGTAAATTATTTACTCTCCACCTCTTTGTTCAGTGAATCGTCAATTGTTATTTTGAAACCCGAAATGTCAACTAATCTATTTCAATTTTCAAAATCCCTCCAAATGAAGATTCTCTTTGAATTTTACGCAACAAAGCTTTTAGGCGAAGAGATTGTGAAGTTTTACGTTTTTTCATTCGTTGAGTCTACGAAGACTTCATGCATTGAGTCGCAAATTACCACTCGCAATTTAGAAAGCTGATGAAGAGACCATTTGAGTGGTTTGGAGCGAAAATGTTATACAGAAAAATTGAGAGGAAAAATGTCAAATGAAAAGAGATAGCTATATCTATGGGTGAGATTGAGAGTAGTGTATGTTTGATTGACTTTGTTACGAAAGAGAAGAGCAAGTTTCTGTTGACTTAAAAATGGTTAAAAGCGAGTATGTTCGTTTTTAGCGGGTCCTCACGGTTTTTCACGGTTTCCACGGAACTGATAAGAGATAACAACTTGGTGTCTTCGGCAAAGTTGTAGCACTCGAGGTCTTCTATAACATAGCTGAAGACAGTTATCTCTTATCTCTTATCAGTTCCGCGAAAAGCGCGAAAAATGATAAGAAAAAAAAAGTTCTATATAAAATTTGCTTTTTTATGTGCGCGATTTGCGCGCAACTGATAAAAGATAAGAGATAACTGTCTTTAGCTTAGTTATAGAAGACCTCAAGTACTACAACTTTGCCGAAGACACCATGTTGTTATCTTTTATCAGTTGCGTGAAAACCATGAAGACCGCGGAGGCTAGACGGTACTACAACATACTCTACTTTAACGCCAACAGAATCATCAGAAAACATACTCGCCTTTTCAAAAATATAAATCGAAGAAAAAACATACTCCACTCTCAATCTCACCCATAGATATAGTTAACTATACAGTTTACTATATAGCTATCCTTTTTCCGCTCATTCATCATCGACATTTTTCCGCTCAACTTTTCTGTATTACATTTTCGTTCCAAACCACTCATTTGATCTTTGATGAATTGTTTCAGCACTAGATTACGATATTTCTAATTTCTAATGATTTTATAACTAATTCAGGTTCAAGTTTTTTAAATTACAAAAATACTCCATAAATTTTCCATTTAATCAATTTAAGTTTACGTTTATATTAAACATTGTTTAAATAGTCAATGCGAGGAAAAATGCAAAGAAATATGCGCGTAACGAAGTTTTAATTTCATTTTCAAAATTCATTCCCAAAGTCGATATTTTCGGCAATATTACTTCAAAACCTTCTTCTCATTCTCTTCCTCAACTTTTTTCTTCTTTCTACTTCTTCCTACTACTTTCTCCTTATTTTTCTATTTAACATTTCACCATAAAAGCATTTTAATTCAATTTGCCCTGAATTGATTTAAACCATTTCTATTTGTGTTTTAAATGATTTGTATCGTTTTTTTTTCTGCCTCCGTTGCAACCGATAATATGTTTGCTTTTTGCTGAAGCGTTAGGGAAAATTCAATAAAATAATTATACATTTGTAACTGTCAATGAAAAATGCGCGTAAACAATACATACGTTGTTAGTATAAGCGAGCTGGTGGTGGAAGAGAAAGAACAAACAAAAATATAACAAATAGAACAAACATTTTATTTTTAAGTGAAGCGAACTAAAACAGGGGGAAGTTAGCATATACGAACACACGTACACGCATTACGACGAACGAAGAGAAGAATGCGATGACAAAAAAAAGATGAAACACATCCGTAATACAAATCGAATCAATGGAAACGGGTGAGCAGGGAATGTGGATAATTGAGACAGTGTTTGGCAAACGTTCTATAACAAAAATTCAGGTCTATTAACTGCAGAACGACTCTAGTGCTATTTTATTTACATTGCATTCGACGCCGCTCGTCATTTCAATTTCCCTGAAATTTTACATGAAATTCATGAGAACGACAAAATCATTTTTTATTTGTTTTGTCTTCATTCATATGTGTGGCAGACACATTTTTTTTCGGAGTTGTCATTCAATTTTACTTTTTGAGTTGGCAATTGTTGCTGTTTTGCAAATAAATGACATAACATTAGCGCACTAATGGCAATAGATTTATCATTTTTTGTGCAGAAACCAGAAAAAATTGCAGAAATGTAATCACTTTAGGCTGAATGGCATCAAGTGACTCATCGTAGACTGCAATTTGAAGTTTATTCTTTTGTCAAAATGGAAAATTGACCCTTATTCAAAACATCGAATCGATAGATTTGCTATTTATTACTTTTTCACGGGCAAAAATAACGGAAAAGGCTGGAACCGATGGAAAAATGTCAAACAATTCAAACTACTGTGACCTCATAGTACTGGTATTCATTTTATATGCAATAACGTTGGAAGCAAAAAAATCCTATTTTTCTATTCAATGCCTGTGTTACTCATACTAATCAATTATTCATACCACCTGCCATTGTTCAATCGATGATTTAACGATTAGAATTTTTAAAATAATTGTTCTCATCGGTCTTCCTATGGGTTTTCGGTGGAATTATACTGATTATTTCTGACTTTCTAATATTTTCCATCGAATTTTCTTTCGAATGGCTGAATGCATTAATCAATTAATAAACTTATTAAGAATGAATTGGAATTGATTAGAAATGCAGTACTTGCACAATTTATGTACTTTAGTTGTATATAACCATACAACATGATGTTTACGATATCAAATCAATGATTGAAGTTGCATGATTAGAGTGAAAATTGATAAATAGAAAGTGTAGTTGAAATTTAAAATTCATTGTTTTCTATTTGTTGTATTTATTCGAAATTTCCTTCTAAAATTGGACCAAGATATTCAAATA